>NC_052474.1:21420263-21537511 GCF_009730915.1 Dioscorea cayenensis subsp. rotundata
AAGATATCAAAATGTAAAAATCATAAACATTAAAATTGTTAGGATACTATCTTTATATAATCCAAATATTAGTTTCTAACTAAAATTTAAAATAGTTAATTTTTTTATAATTCAAATCAACAAACACAATCTAAACTTACATATTTAGATTAATCTTATAACAAATATAAATTCCTTTGAAAAAAAAACTATATAAACACAATCTTTTTTCTACTTTCCTCATTTAGAAAACATAAACACCTAAGAAAACTTCTTTAGGTATGGGTAGGGTCTCTTGATAAGGTAAATTTTCTTGACGATTAAGAGACTCTACTAGTGCTCAAAGAAGCTTTCTTTCACTTGTTCTCGTTTCTTCCAATTTAGTACATACTTCTTCTATCATTCTAATTAATATTTTGTTGACATGTGCCTTAATATCAATCTTTTTTGAAGTTTTTATTTATTTATTTTTCCATCATCATTAGTGTTTAAACAAATATTCACATGCAGCTGAAGGTTAATGTCAATGATATGATGGATTCGGCCGCCGATTGGGTGGCTGAAGGTTAATTCTGATGGGGCTTTCAACAAGGTAACAAGGATGGCTCAGCTAGCGGAGGTGTCCGAGATCACTATGGTTGTTGGAGAGGTGGGTTTATGATGAATATCGGTTTTTGTACTATAATGGGAGAGCTATGGGGCTTATTCCTTGCTGAAGTGGATAATCAGAGCATTATTACAATGTTGCTAGGAAATAATGAAGAGTTGGGTGTTCATGATGGAATGATTCGAGGGATCAGAGACCCACTGAGTCGAGAATGGAAGGTGGAATTGAAGCATGTATATCGGGAATCGAACTTTGTGTCGGATTGTTTGGCGGCTTTAGCGACTGACCCAGGAGGCTATCAGAGATTGTTTGATCCACCTTTAGAGGTCGAGCCATGGTTGGAACAAGACATAGTCTGTATCTCCCACTCACACAATGTTATAATTTAATGTTTTAGGAGTTTGCCTCCTTCATTGTACCAATATATATATATATATCCACATTATGAAGGCAGGTTACAACCCCATCACCCATAAACATGACAATATCCACATACTAGTAATGAGCATCATTCCACATAATAAAAGTCATAAGTATTACATGCTTGAGAGTGTCAAACCTTGCTTCCAATGGGATAAAACAACATATATAAATATAGGGAAAGAAATCCCCATCCATAGTTTTCACAAGTCAAATCACCTAATCTTTGACCATGGACAATAATCAAAATTTGGAAAATAAGCAACATTTCCAAATAAAGCAATGCCATAATTGTAATATTTTCACAAAAATCACTTTAAACTCAACATATAAATAAGGTTGTCAACCTTTGCAATTAAGCTCAAGAATTCCTCATGTAAACGCATATAGTAATGTGCCAATGTCCATATTCAGGACATTAACAAGCATCGTAAATCATTTTCTGAAATAAAAACCAACAATAATGCAAGAAATATTAAGCATACTTTTTGAAGTACCTTGCACTTAGCTTTGAACATGAACTAAGGAATCCCGCAGTACGAACATGGATATTGGCCTAACTAGCATTCAATCCATAAATAACTAATTTCCAAATACCCAATTTATGTATACAACGACCATAGTGAACATAAATAAAATTAGGCCATTACCTCTAGCTTTGTATAACAAGAAATCAATCAAATATTTTCACATATAACCTTGCCTTTAAGTTATCTCCATTTGTGTAAAAAGTACATATTTGCATGTGTGTATAAATATATATGTATATATATATATATGAACTTTATTTATAATCATGGTAAGATACATATGCAACAATTATAGATTTAAAGGGGTTGTTTTAAAAGTGAATAAGGAAAAAAAAAATTAATTAAGATACAAACCTCTTGATCCGTAGTATTGTAGTGTTTGGATACATGAGTGTTGGACCAAAGTACTATTGTTATTATATTTGGGCCTTTTGAAAGTTATTGTATAACTTATGTTAAGGCTCAACAGTATCACATAATGTGTAATATATATATATAGACTTGTATATCTTGTAAACACAACACAGAAATGAAAATATATCAACTGTAGCAGCTTTCCCAATTTCCAGCTCCTTGTTTACGATTGTTCCAATTTCCAGATCTTTGTTTGTGATCAATCCTTGAAGGCTTGAAGATTAACATGGTATCGAGATTTAAGTAATCAATTTGGAAGCTCTTCAACACTGATTTCAGGCATTTTTTTCTCTTCTTCTTGTTCTCTTCTTCTCCAAAACCGTGGATGATTCTCATGTATCTTCTTAAAGTTCTCCCACAAATCCCTTATATCTTTATCCCTCTGACAATCCTAGGATGATTCTCGTATCCAAGGTCTTTGATGGTTCAGGCTTTGGCTCTTTGGAAGCGTACGATGACGATAGCCCTTTCGGCAAAGAATAAATTAGGGTTTATCAATGGAGAATGCAAGAGAACTGAAGAGAATTCATCATATCATCAACATTGGGAGCAATGCAAATAACATGGTAATCTCTTGGATACTCAATGCCTTGACAAAGAAAAAAACTGAGAGTGTGTTGTATTCAACCACATCGAAAGAAATTTGGGGTGAATTGGATGAGCAATTTGGTCAATCAAATGGTGCTCAACTATTTCAGATACAAAAAGAATTGAACCAGATATCTCAAGGTTCAAGCTCCATTGCTGTATATTATACAAAGATTAAGAAACTTGGGGATGAGATCCAGGCTTTATGGGTCTTTCCACCATGCACTTGTGGAGCAATGCAAGCATGTAAGAGTTTTGAAGAAGTTCAAAAATTGATACAGCTCCTTATGGGCCTAAATGTAAGGTATACGGTAGTACGAGGCAACATTCTATGCTAAAACCTTTTCCCACTGTCAGTCAAGCATATGCCATACTAGTGCAAGAGGAGAAACAAAGGGAAGTGTCTTCTGCAACCAATTTAATCTTGAAGCTGTATCAATGAAAGTTGGCAACGTATACAATGCTGGCAGAGTTTCGTAGAGGAGTAAGAACTTTGGACAAGGGCGGCCTTCCGTTTTTGGTGATTACTACAAGAAGGTTGGGCATACGAAAGAGAGATGTTACAAGCTACATGAATTTCCTAATAGAGATTCAAGACAAAAGAGTTTTTCTTGTCAAGCATAGACAAATGATACGAGTCTTGGTCTCCAACAAGGTCACAAAAATTATAACATCTCTGGTGTTCATGTTCTTGAATTGACTATAGACTAAAACACAAGGTGGATGGATCTTTTGAGTAAAAATCCCTCTTCGAATGCTCCTAACCTAAACACTGATTCAGCTGGAGCTGCCAACTTTGCTGGTAAAGTTTCTGAACTCGTTCATCATGTTGTTAACTCATGTGCATATAGTAATAGTTGCAAGCAACCTTGTGATTCACCAACACTTTGGATAATTGATTCTGGGGCAAGTAATCACATATGCCATGATTCTAAAATGTTTCTCACCCTAGTTGATTTCGTTAAACCTTTACTTATAACTTTACAAAATGGAAAAGCAATTTCAATTGCACAATTTGGAGATGTGAGAGTTGCTGATAATTTAACCCTAAAAATGTTCTCCATGTACATTCCTTTCATTACAATTTGTTATCCATTACAAAATTGACCAAACAAATGCATTGCAAGATCATGTTTACAACTGATCATTGTATATTGCAGGGCCCTTTTCTGAAGAGGCCACTGGTGATTGGTAGAGCTCACAATGGCTTGTATTTGCTGTATCTTCATAATAAGGCTGCTCTTGTCCTGTTCTTCTACCTCTCATCCTTGTTATGGTAATGCTCATTTTGGTTGCAATTTCCCTTCATTTCCTTTCAAAATGATGTTTTGCCGAACAACTCTTGTAATGCCTCTAATGGCTCTATTTTTGGTTCTATAAATATTTGGCATAGGGCCCTTTGCTTAAATAAAAAAAAATAGGGTTACTTTATTAAAAAGCCCCTTTATATTTCAATCCCTAATTTTTAATTTAAAATAATAATAAAAAAAAATAAAAACATCCCTTGTGACCCTTGTCCTATTCCTATTTCTGCTTTTCCACCTTATCCACAATGTATATTATTCATATTTAAATTATAACAAATAAAACTGCATAGGTACAATTCTACTTCTTTATAACGTGGATCTAGATGAAAAACACGAGCAACAACAACAATCCCAACCTTGGTGCCTTCAATGAGGCCACAGTTCAAATTCAAACCTGTGCAATGACACCCAATAGTCATGGGCCACTTTTATTATGGATGTTGCAAACATGGTTAAATCCATTCAAGTTGAGGAAATATTTAATTCAAAAGGACAAAAGCTTCTTTGCTTGGGGATAAGCAATGGGTAGAGTAGAGAATATGTAGGCTAATACTAGACCATTTTTGTCCTCCATTTACAAATTCTTGTTGAATATGCAGATAGATAATAAAATACCCAGTTAACTGTCATTCATAGTTAAAATCTAGAAAGTTGAATGGTTATTTCTATCTATTTGTCTATCTGATTCACTTCGGCTATAAAATTTGCAACTTTAATTATCAGTGTATTTAAGATAAAATTGGCCAATGAAACTCCATGATGTTATCTACCTAAAGAGAGGGAAAGGAAGATATTGGCTCTAAATTCAGTATGTTTTCACCTCAGAAATCCTTAAATAATTAAATAACTTAAAACTAAAAATATTTTCCTCATAACAAAAAATCTAATAAACAAGAACATTTTTCTATGAACAAGAAAAAGGGCATCAGGAAGAAAATTCAGAATTAAATTTTAATTGTAAAGATGGATATTTTTGAGAAATGAGAAAAATTGTTTAAATTGCCTACACAATTGCTTATGGTGTAACTGGTAAGGCATTTACGCAATGTATGGGTTGACACGGATTAAAACACTGTTTGTATGTTGTAGTAGACTGTTTATTGGGTCTATAGTTATGTTTTATTTATCGTTTATTGGGCCCTAATGAGGGTTACTCACACGAGTTGTATTTTTCATCAGATTTATTATTATAGGGTTATAATGTTTGATATATCATTTTGAATGCATGTAACAAGTTTTTATTGTTCTTTGTGTTAGTTTATCATACATATAAATTTTTAAAAATTTGTTATTTATTAAATCACTGTAATTAGTGCACTTTTATATCCGCATATCCCTCATCATTTTTGGGAAAAAAAAATAAATTTAAAAAACAAAATTAAGTTGATTTTCTTTGAAGGATGGTATATAATGGGAGCAAGCTGGCTAATGATGCTGATCTCCAGGCATGAAAGAATCATCTGATCGAACTTGCTGATCTCGAGGCAATTTCTTTCTCTCTCTCTCTCTCTCGCGCTTTCTCTCGAAAGTGTTTGGCTTTCCCTCGCTTTCTTTTCTCTTCTTCACTCCACTCTGGATTCGCTGCGCTTTCACCGATAAATCGTGCTTGTTGTTCTCCAATTTTGGAATTCGAGCAAGAGGAGAGAGGAAGCTGATGGCGAGCGGTAGTGGCGTTGTGGATCTTGCTGACGTCCCGTCGGTGGATCTGATGACGGAGCTCCTGCGCCGCATGAAATGCGCTTCCAAGCCAGATAGGCGTCTCATCTTCATAGGTATTTCTTTGAGAATTCCTCATTTTTATCGTTTAATTTTCCAAATGGTGCTACTGCTTGAGCTTTGGCTTCCTTATGCTTGGATTTCAGGTTGGCTCGCTTGGGTTTAGGGTTTTGAATCTCCACTTTTCTTTTCTTTTTTTCCTCTCAATCGATGTGGTTGACTTTTTTACACAGTGTTGAAATTATGTTGTATTTGTTTGTAGATTCATGAGATTGTTAATTTGTAAATATGGTGATTTTTTTTATACTTTTTTTGGTGTGTCTCCTCTGTTGTTCCTGAATTTTGCCAAGCGTCCTGAACTATCGATTGTTTGTGACTGAGGTATTTCTCTTGGGAGGAAATGATCGTGTTTTGATTTAAAAGTAGATGCTTGCCATAGGATGACACCTTACTTCTTGTGGCTCCGAGGGAATTTTCGGACAGGAAAAAAGGTTAGATTAATCTTAGATTCTAAACTTTATTATTGTTTGTGTTAAAGGATAATGAATTGTTATTAGCTGATAAGTAAATTCTGAAGCATAATTATATAATGAATAGCTTTCGGTTGTAAGCTCCTTTTATTCTTTCATGTCCATGCATTGATTGCACGGGATCATTTATGTCAAAATCCTGTCTTTCCTAAATTTTGAAGTCCTAATATTGTGACTAAGATTTTTACATGTCTTTTTTGTGTAATATTTGGTTGTAGGTCCACCTGGGTCTGGGAAGGGCACTCAGTCACCTTTCCTTAAAGATGAGTACTGTTTATGCAATTTGGCTACTGGTGATATGCTAAGAGCTGCTGTTGCTGCTAAGACACCTCTTGGGTTAAAAGCCAAGGAGGCCATGGATAAGGTGACTTGTATGAAATGTTTAATATAAGATGCATATATCCCTTTCTTGTACTTATTTTTTTAAAATTTTTAAATATTTATTATTATTATGACCTTCACTTTGACAAGAGTTCCTTTTAATTGCTTGTTAATTTATTGTCGCTTATTTCCTTCCAGGGAAAGCTTGTATCTGATGAATTGGTTATTGGAATAATTGATGAGGCCATGAAAAGGCCATCATGTCAAAAAGGTTTTATTCTTGATGGTTTTCCACGAACCGTCACCCAAGCAGAAAAGGTTTTAATTTCTTTTCATTCACTCAGATCTAAAACCATCTTCGGACTATAATGCACAAAACATTGTATATTTCTTGTCAATAAGGTTCTAGGTTCTAATACACATCTCTTTTCTTGGGAACAGCTTGATCAGATGCTGGAAAAGCGAGGTACCAAAATTGATAAGGTGCTTAACTTTGCAATTGATGATGCCCTATTGGAAGAGAGGATTACTGGGCGTTTGATCCATCCATCTAGTGGAAGGACTTACCATTCAAAATTTGCACCACCTAAAGTTCCTGGAATTGATGATGTAAGATAAACAGATCACTCAAAATTATTCCTTTAGCCTGATTTATATTTCAAAGATGCGTCCACTTCCATGAGTAAGTTAGTAAATATGGATGTGAGTATATAAACCTGGTCTCTCATCCAATTAACTTAAGCTTTGTGTTGAATTGGACCTAGATAACATATTCGTTTTGCATCAGATAGAGGAGACCGAATGATTTTTTTATTTTTTAGTATAGACCAAGTGGCATATCCAATTAGCTGATAACACTCTGCATATTGTTGTAACCTATTTTGTCACCATGAAACTTTTAGATTTGCTTTGAATTTATAGCATCTGTTTCTGGATCCCCTTGAGTTATCTTGTCCAAATCTAGCTATCTAGTTTGGACCTTATATTGGTGTTATGATCCTTGGGCTTCATTGTCATTGAAGCTATTGATAATTTTCATAGAAACATATTACGAGAACAAGATCTGTTTCATTTTCTAAGCTGACAAAATTTCTCATTAAACTTTTTCTTGTATTTACCTATTTCCCTAATCAATTGATTTTTCTTTTCTTTAATTTATGTTTTGCCTTGTCCCTTAATATCACATGGAAAAATGTAGCTTAGATACTTTAAATTTTCCTTTATGGAACACTTGTTCTGCTGTTTAAATTTTTTAAATATGGATATTGTTCTTTATTTGAAGGCCATTTGGTATTGGAGATCTCTGTGTTACCACAAGCAATAAAAACTTTGGTATTTTATCAAAAAACTCTGAACGAAAGGTTTGTACAATGTTGTTAAAATGTTTGGTCAACATTTGGTGCGACCTTTGTTCCTTGTGCAAATTCCTGGGTGTTTGACTGTAGCATAATTGGATGCTTTATGTGCTTTAATATTTGTTTAAATGTGTACTCTAGACTATGGGTGAAAATATTTCAAGTGTAGTTATTGTCTGAACATAGTCTGAATATAGTCTTTTATCACTTGCTCTGAGTCTCTGACTGAATATAGTCTGATAAAGTATTCAGTCTAAAGGTTTAGAAATGAAATAGGTTAGCAAATGGATGTTTTGGAACAATTTTCTTTTCCTTTCATTTCACAATCTTGACTTGAGAAAGAATGAAACAAGACACACGACTCTAGAAAACTAAAATTATCTGTTGTACATATGAAATTTGAGTAATACATAGCCCTGAACCCTTCTGGATGCTAGGACAGGCCAGACGTCTGAATAGAAATAACTTGCTAGGAAGTATCAGTTCTCTCTTTTTGCAAGAAGATTGAATAGCTAAAAATTTAGAGTACAGAGGGTGAGATTTGGTCTTTATTTTTTGCATCCGGATTGATACACAAGTTGTGCAAATTCTTTTCTTGTTATTGCCATCTTCTTTTTTTTTGTTTTTGTTTTTGTTTTTTTTTTTGAGTTGACATTATGCCTTGTGATGAGACTATTGTTTATGTTATTGCAATAATGGGCGTCCCATTTCTATATACTCACTTGGCATCCAAAGAGGTTAGACAGCTTTGTTTATAAAACCAGTCTCATCAGTCATCAAGTGGTGACTGAGTTCCATTCTGTATTTTTTATGGTACATACATTGGGAAAGTAAACATGTAAAATATCTTAAAGATTTCACCATTTATAGTCAGTTACTACTGCTGATGTACATGATGTCACTTTGATACATTTGCTTGCTGCTATCACCACATTGTTCATCTGTTATTGACATGATAGTAGTTGCAGACCCTATACATCCCTCATTAAAAACAATTTTCATTCTTTTGCGCTTTAGCATATTTGGATGTGAGGCATTTCTTAATCCTCTTGTGATAATTCATCAAATATTAGTTGTTACACTGTTTTTAGGTTGTGATGTCTACTGTCTGACTTTATTTCATGAAATTTTTTTTTCCCTTTCTCTAAAGGTTACTGGAGAACCCTTGATTCAAAGGAAAGATGATACAGCTGCAGTTCTCAAGTCAAGGCTTGAAGCTTTTCACAAACAAACCGAACCGGTATGCTGTTTATTTCATTCTATTTGTAATTCATTTCTCAATCCATTATACTGCTAGCCATGCTAGGCTTGCTACTTGTTTCTTTTTTCCATTGTATTAATTAATAACAAAGATGAAATCAGGGCTGCTTCCTGTTCGAATACAGTAATGGCAAATGATCATTGTATATACATCTAGATGTCAGCAATTACAAATTATTGACACCTTGTTCAGTTTAATTCTTAACAAAATGCTGAACTTGGCTTATATGTTAATCGATGGAATTGGCCTCAGTAAGGCTGCCATCTTGTTGTGTGACTCAAGCTTGGTTTATGTCAGGTTATAGATTACTACTCCAAGAAAGGCATAGTGACAAACCTTCATGCCGAAAAGCCCCCTAAAGAAGTCAGAGAGGAAATTGAGAAGGCTATAAAATGAGCACAATTACAAACATTGTAAGCAAACGTTCCCACTTTTTCATTCCAATCTTATGCTTCTGCCTCTCTTCTCACTGGAGCTCTTTTGTCAGCCTTGTCAGTTAAAACTTAAGAGGGTTCACTTTAAGGGATAAGTAGGCTTGTGCATACATGGGAACAAATTTAGTCAATCTTTGTTATCAACATTAAATTTAGCTGTTTTTTTTTAGTTATCTTTGTTTTTATTAATTGGTTTCTTGGTCTTAATTTGTTTATGAACATTGCTTATCAGAGATGGGTTTTGGTGAGGTTGTTTCAATTGCCTGTATGTATATATTATAAATATATGATATTACTGGCTGGTAATTGGTAAGCACAGGCTGTTGGATCTCTGATTCCAATTGCTAATGTCACTTGATCTAAAGTTGAGCTATAAATGAGCTTTTGGTTTGATTTTTTGTTGTGCTTGGTTTGTATTTCCAGTTATATTGATCCGTGGTCGAGCTCACAGAATTAGAATCCAGTGAAGTTTGAACAAGCATATGTAAGTAATGGCCTCTTTCCACCATTTGCACTTCCCATATTTAAATAAATATGTTTAATTTTATTTTCTAAGAAATATTAATATTACTAAACATTTATTATTATTATTATTATTATTATTATTAAAAAAACGCGTTTTTAATTTTAAAATATTTAAGTTTATTAATATTAATTAAGTAGAAATTTATTAGTAAATTTTTTTTCTCTAATCCAATATTTCAATAAATTCTTTTAATTTTGCATTTTTTTTTATCTCAATTACTATTACTATTATTATTATTATTATTATTATTATTATTATTTTTAACAGCTAACACATCCTCCTGGCTTTCTTAACACTGAAATTTAACTGCCAAACTGTCATCTCCTTTACTCTACTGTGTCCTCCTTTACTCTACTGTGTCTATATGTATATGTATATGTATTCCCACCGACCACTCCCTCACTCTTTGCTCTCTCTCTCTCTCTCTCTCTCTGTGTGTCTCCATGGGTAGGCTCAAGAACCTCCCAAAGGGCACCTCCCCAAAGTACACTACCCCATTCCACTACTACCTCTTCTCCATCAGCAAACCTTCTTCTCCACCCAACTCCTCCTCCTTCAAACCTTCAAGAAATAAACCAGTGATCAACACCATCACCACCACCAACCTGATCACTCTCCTCCTCTTCGTCCTTTTCCTCCTTTCTTTCCTTTTATCTCATCCCTCCATCTTCATCTCCAACACTAGTACTAGTGCACTGCAAAACACCATTTCCATGGTTCCTCGTCCACCTTATGCCTTGATCTCCGGCAATGTGAATGTGAGCCAGCAGGAGATGGAGTTCTGGCGCCAACCTGATGGTCTTGGCTACAAACCTTGCTTACAATTCAGTATTGGTTACCGGAGAGCTTCGGCGAAGATTGCGAAGGAGAGGAGGAGGTTCTTGCTTGTCAAGGTCTCTGGTGGATTGAACCAGCAAAGGAACCAGATTGTGGATGCTGTTGTCTTTGCTAGAATCCTTGGTGCTGCTCTTGTTCTCCCTCTTCTTAAGTTTAATGTCATTTGGCAGGATAACAGGTACACATTCATTCATCCATTTCTTCATTCTTCTTCATTTGCATTATCATAATGAAGCATGCATGTTCTTGTTCATTTTTATCATCTTAAGCACATGTTCTTGTTCTTCTTGCTCTTTTTTATCAGCTTAATTATGTTCTTGTTGATCTTCTTCTTCATTTTTATCATCTAATTAAGCATGTTCTTGTTCTTCTTGTTCATTTTCTCCAGCATATATAAGCATGTTGTTGTTCTTCTTCTTAATTCTGCATTTAAATCATCATAAGCATCTTTTTTTCTTCTTCTTCTTCTTTCAATATATATGGTTACGTTTATGGTTTATTTATTTATTTTGAAAATATGAGGTTTGATTAATCCATTTTTAGTTGAGAAAGAGAGTTCTTGAAAATAAAACAAGAGGATAATTAATAGTGCACATCAGACTCAAATACTGTTGGTCTTCTGTTTGGTTTTATGATTCTTCGAAAAGATAATAAAACGAAAAATCTTCTTCTTTTATATTCCTTATTACATACAAGCATTTATCTCAGTTTTATTTACTGCAAGTACAATTAAAGCTCATGAAAATTATTAATTCCTATTATTTTGCATTAATATTTACTTTTTATTTTATATTATTTGATTTATACGTTTGTTATGCATGCATGGATGCATGCAGTGAGTTCTCAGACATCTTTGACGTGGATCACTTCATAAGAACATTACATTCAGACATCCGAATTGTTTCAAGAGTCCCACCAACTCACAAGATTCCAAGACCATCATCCACCGTTCATTCCTCCATCCCTTCCAATCTCTCCCCTCTTTGGATTCGCTCCCGGTTTCTCAAACAAGTAGCCATTTACATTATTTTATTTTATATTTATTCTTTATATTTATCAATCTTTAATTATCACTCTATGTGTGTGCGTGTATATATATTCCCCTGTAAAGTTAATTTGTCCTTTTATACATCCTCAAATCCAATTGACTTTTATTTTTTTTATCTATTTTTTCTTTGAAAGCATGTTTTATACCTTTTAAATGGTAAATTTTCATATTTATTTATATTATTATCATATTTATTCAACTTTAAAAAAAATGATAATTGAAAGAAGACAAATTTCAAAGTGTTTTTTTGTATGTATGTATATATATATATATATATATAAACTAAATTGTTGTTTCTTTTGCAGCTAGATGAGGATGGGGTTCTAGTACTTGAAGGTTTGGAATCCAAGCTCTCCAAAGATCTCCCACTGGATCTTCAGAAGCTTCGCTGCAAGGTGTTTTTATAATAATTATTTATCTATTTATTTTCTGATTGATATATATATATATATATATATACATATGCAGTGATAACTAATAATGTTACTAATATTTGTGTTTAATAAAATGATATAATATTTAGGTGGCATTCCATGCGCTGAAGTTCAGCAGGCAAATCCTTGAGCTAGGTAAAAAGCTAGCAGAGAGAGCTGGGAATGGAGGACCATACATAGCTCTTCATCTCCGGTTAGAAGAAGACGTCTGGATCCGCACCGGCTGCTCACCAGGCCTCGGCCAACCCTACGATGATCTCGTTGCTCAACACCGCACCGCCCGCCCTGATCTCCTCACCGGGAAACTTAACATGACTCATCATCACCGGAAACTCGCCGGCCTTTGCCCTCTCAACACCAAAACACTCACAATGTTTTTACTATATATGACTTAAATTACTAGTTATTACTTCATTTCTTCTTATTCGATCTTTAAATGAGAATAATTAATTAGTGTGTGTTTTAATTTAATTTATTTCAGGGTTTTGAGAGCACTGGGAGCACAGAGGGATGCAAGGGTGTATTGGGCTGGAGGGAAGCCATTGGGTGGTGAACTTGCATTGAAGGCATTGAAAGATGAGTTCCCAAAGTTGATGAGTAAGTATACATTGGCAGTTGATGGGGAGCTGGAGATTTATGAGAACAGGTCATCAGTTCTGGCTGCATTGGACTACATTGTGGCTCTAAATAGTGATGTGTTTGTCCCTTCACATGGGGGCACTATGGGGCTTGCCATGCAGGTTAGTTAAGTTAGTTATTTTTAGTTAACATATTGTTAAGGTTGAGTTGAGTTTGCTTGAGTTAACAATTCAGTGATGGTGGTGGTTGTATTGGTGCAGGGACACAGAGCATATGTGGGACATCGGAAGTCGGTGAGGCCAAACAAGAGGGGATTCGCGGCGATGGAGATGGAGGAGGCTGGGTTTGGAGAAATGGTGAGAAGGATGCATAAAGGGTTGATGGGTGAGCCTGAGCTGAGGACTCAGAAGACCGGGCGCGATGTGATTGCGTTCCCGGTGCCGGAGTGCATGTGCCGTTGAGCTGACTGACAACGGAGTTCACCTGCATGCACCTTGTCAGTCATCTATAGTTTTGCTTCTCTGTAGTTTTAGTACTTGGCGGTTAAGAAAGCATTGTTTGAAATTGTCTATGTTAGTGAAGCTTAAACCATTGGTTCATTCTATGATTTTGAACAATTTTTGATCAATATCTTGTCAACATTTTTTATGTTTTTTTTTTTTTCCATCGCTAATGTCATTCCCATAACCGGGCTCAATGGATCAAGGATGCCGACAAACTGTTGTATACCTACAAAGTCAAAACCAAGTAGACATACAAGGTCTCAAAAATCTTATCTAAAACAGAACAAAAAAACAGACAAAGTGTTTTAAAAAATAATACAAACATAATCAAATAAAACGTAGACCCACAATAAACATAACTTATTACATGCTAATTATTCGGCGATTGCCCAATAATCCCCTCTAAGCTATCCGTCACTCAACTCTACTCCTGATCTGAAAAGAGATATCAACAACATAAATGAGTTTGACACCCCAGTAAGCGCCTATTAAAAATATAGGAATCATTTACAAAGAAAAATCCTAATTTATCAAAATAAAAAATCAGAAATCAAATTTATTTCAAATAAACACAAATGCCATAAACGGAGTATTTAGGTCTCTCCAAACAATTGTTGCCAAAAGAAAATAACATAATTCATATATTTACCCTCGGTGACCTGAGCCAGAATTATTAGATGCCGTTATTCTTCACCGACAGAGCGGTGCAAAACTATAGTTTCTATATCATAATACATGTCTGGCAGGATCAGTGTTTAACCCCCAGTGATAGGGTTATTGCAAAGTTAATTTAGGAACTACAAGTACTGTGTCAAAATAATTCTTATCCAAACATTCGATAAAGTCGAAATACCAAGATTTAAATGACCCCAATTTCACTAAAAATATTTTGATTTATTTAAGAAAACAAAACATCTCACAGTGAATTTCAATAATTCATAATTTAATAAATAAAAATAAAAATTATAAATAAAATAATATTAAATATCAAATCTTTCAAGCAACAATAATAATATATAACAATGACAATATATTTTATCTTTTTCTTTTCTTTTTGGCACTTTCGGAGGTAAGGAAAAAACCAAAAACTTTGAGTTTATACATATAGTATCGTTTATATGCGGGTACTTACCTCATTAACGCCCAAAAACAATCAAATCCCAAATCAAACAAGTTTCTTCATAATACCCTAAATTTGAGAATAATTTTTAAAGATATCAAAATTTATTTAACACAAGCAAGAAAATTGAAAGAATGCTACAAATGTAAAAGATCAAGCTATCACTTTGCTTTCCCAAATATTGGTTATTTCCAAGGGTATAATAACATTTAACCACTCTAAATAGTCATATTAAAATTCTATGAGGACCCATAAGTACTAAATCAGATATGAGTTTGTCTATCCTTTCCCAAATCACAAAATTATAAATTCTAAGGATATTAGACAGCCAAGGCTATGACATATCCAAAATCCACATGGTTTAGAGCATTACACAATGCATAACATTTATTTGAATGCCCAACAATTACTGTAGACTATAATTCTGACATACCCATTTCAAAAATGTATATATCTCAATCTATAACTCCAAAATTAGAGATATTTTATAGGAAATCAGATAACTTAATAATAAATAACTTTTCTATTTTTCACCTTATCCAATTCAATCTTTATGACCATCAAAAATACCCATCAATCTTGATGTTTTGCACAGACATCCCATCTGAGATAGTTTACTAATAAAATCATATCTCATACACTACAGTCGTATAAAATTTGAAAATTTTTAAGGTATTTAGGTAACATCACAATATACAACTTTCATATTAAACAAGATTCATGATTCAACTTCTAAGATCCTCAAATTCTCTGATAAATTTTCATACTTCCTGCATAAATGACATTAAGCACATATACAAAAATCTGATCATATCTCACAAATTACATGGGTAAAAATTCTTAAATTTGGCAAAAACAAAGATAAAATCATCTTTTACAACTTTCTTATATAAATCTAAATCAAATAAGAATTTATAATCATGAAATAAATAAAAAAACGGATCAAGGCTGCACACAAATCCTAACCATGTCATCTGCGTTTGAAGCTTATATCTTACAGGATGCAATTGTAGAAACTCTGAAATTTTGCAACAAACTAGTTAAGATTAAGATCGTCTTTAGGTCTCCCAAAATTAAAGAGGGATCTCTGCTATGCTAATAGAAAATTTCTGAATCTTATCCTCAAATTAAATCAAATCAACATTCGCGCCAAACCAAGCCCTAACCCTAACTAGTATCATGTCACAAGAAATCATAAGAGGAGAAACAAGATAAATCAAAACCTTAACCCAATATTAACAATTCCACAATTTTTTTTTCAAAGATCCGAGGAAGAAGATGTTTACCTCAATAATAACAGTGAATCAACCAAACCCGTGTAGGTGAGATCCTTCCCTCTTTTTGTCCCACCACCACACGTAATCAAAAGAGAAATGCTAGATCTAAATTTTCTTAAATTACAAGACTAAGATAGAAAAGGCGAAGGGTGTGTAGGGTTTTGAAAAAAATAACTGATATAAAATTACTATAAATAAATTAAATTAATATTAATTTTTTTTAAAAATGGTGGGGCCCACAGTTAATGTTTTTACTGATGAGTGCATGAAATGCTTACATATTAATAAATGCATGCACTTTACCTTTTTTTTTTTTTTATAAACTTAGTCCTACGTTGGGTATTTTGTGCTTAAATATGTAGGTAAAAAAAAACCGATGTAATTCCAAACGAAATAATTACAAAAGAATAATTATATAAAAGAGCACGCCATGTTTAGCATGTGCTAAACACTAAATTGAAAAAAATCTAAAGATCACACCTCTCTATATAGTTCTGGTGCCCTATAGTAAAATTGTGCTTTTGTAAGCATGGACATGCTCCTCGGTCTTATGTTTGGATATCAAATTTTTGCGCAAAATTTGAGATATGGGTGCCACTAACAATTAGCATGCTCAAACACATCCAAAGCACGATCGTGCACTAGCCCGTTACCTAATTAGTTTAAAAACCCAAAAGCTATGTTTTGTGAGGGGACTTTTGGCAAAAGCTTGATTAATGGTTAGGGTTTCAATCGGAGGTTGAAGACAGTTAATCAAGGACGAGCTGATACCCCTCCTTCGGCTCTTGGGTTGCAAGATCAACGACATTATCATCTCTAATTTGGTAGTCTCCATTATCATCCATTTGTAGAGTAGTTTGAGGAAGTTTCCATAATGCTTTAAATCCTTTTTCTTGTATTGGATTGTAGTAGAACTTTTTATACTATAAGAATCTAAACCTTTATTAGTGCTTCGGATCATGAATTTCATAACTATTTGTATTTAACTTTTTTTTTTTGTATTATATTTGCTTTGTGTTTTCCTACTAATCTCTTATTGCTTCATGCTTGTAATTGCTAGTACTGAAGGATCAAATTATATTGCATATTACATTGGCGTAATAAGGATTGAGTGAACGCTTGGATAGTCTGGATTAGAGTTAAACCTAATAGAGGATTCACTAGGCATGCAATCATGGGATAATCATCATTGTCCCATGGAATTAGGGTTGATTTTCTAAACCAACAGATTAACTACTCTAGAAATCTTCACAATTCAAGAACACTCCATCAATAGACAATAGCCAATATAGGAAATCATTTGCACAAATGACTTAAAGAGGGATTCAAGGTACCATCCCATCTCTTTTACCACCATTTCTCATCCTGATTCTTAACTTAATTTTCTTCATCTTTCCCACTTAGATTTTAGCAACATCACTTGTTATTATCAACTAAATAATATAAGAACAATTAATACAAGTAGGTTACCATAGATTCGATTACCGGTACCATTTATTATTTCAAACGACCCGTACACTAATATGCAAAAATCTTTATCATCCACAATTATTTTATAAGTTTCATTTTTTTCTTGTCTTTTCTAGTAATATTTATATTAAATTTCATTAAAATTTTGAGATTTTCTCCATCTTGTAATGCTATTTTATATAGTTTATTATTTTTTTTTATATTTTTTTTAAAACAATAGACCAATTAGTTTTTCAAAATAATGTCTTTTAACTTTAAATAATCATGCATTACATAATGATTAATAGACGACTAGTGCCCCGGTTGTTTTCATCTCATTTATTTATTTATATCATTAATATTTTCACAATTTATATTTTGTCTCTATCTTTTTTTTTTAATATTTTTATATTAAATTTTAAAAAACTTGGATATTTTCCCATTCTTATAATACTATTTTCGATATAGATATTGTTTTTATTGTTTTTTCATTTATTTTATTTTAACTGTGGTTCTACTGGATTTTCCATTTACATTATTATATTTATATTTATATGTGTGTATGTGTGTCAGTGTGTGCATATATATATTCCCATGTGAAGTCTGTCCTTTTATACATTCTCAAACCCTATTAACATTTTTGTTTAAAGTATGTTTTAAGCCTTTTAAATGGTAACCTTTCATATTTATATGTACAATTCATATTTATACAACTAAAAAACGATAATTGAAAGAAGACAAATTTAAAAGTGTTATGTATATATATCTGTACAACAAATTGCTGTTCTTTTGCAGTTAGGGAGGAAATATTGGATTAAAGAATTTATTTTATTTTATTTTTTTAATTTGATGTTTTAGTTTTTATTGAAAATGAATTTTATGCTTAAGATAATTAATATTTATAACCTTGTAATATATATATTATATTATATATAGAGAGAGGGGGGAGGCTGCGTCTTTTACACACACCCTCATATATCAATTCTAAATAAGTTGATCGTATATATATATATATATATATATATTATATAGAGAGAGGAGGGGGAGGGGAGGCTGCGTCTTTTACACACACCCTCATATATCAATTCTAAATAAGTTGATCGTTAACTGTTAAATAAAAAATAAATTCAGATGCATAGTTTTACTATATTTATAAATAGTAGCACAATAAAAATTGGGATACACAATGTTTTGATCTGAATCGTAGATTATAAATAGAATCAATCTCAGCCGTTCAATTTCATTTACAAAAGATTTGTCTTTTACATTTGGTTTTTTTTATTGAAAATAAATTATGTCCTTAAGATAATTTTTATTTATAATCTTGTAAATTATATATTGTCACAAGTATATAATTATATATAAATATACTTCAATAAAACTTACAGTTTCAAATATATCCCAAATATTTATTTCTTTTAATAAAATAGTACATTATTTTTAAAGCAATTTTATATTATATTTGTTATAATAAACTAAAACGGTAATATAATTAAAAAGTATTTTAATTTTGGATAAATTCTATTTTGAATTGTATTCAGATACCTAATTTGATTTTTTTTTTTTATTATGGATATTCTACTACATAAAAACTTATTTTTGGAAAGAAAAAGAAAAATTATATTTTTTTAGGGAAGAGGAGCGGAGCGAACCCACTAAAAAATCCAGGGACGGCGTGCATGGCCTCGGTGGAACAGTGGGGACGGGGTCACGCTCACGTGGTACTGAAGCCAGCTCATCTACAATCACTATTAACCACTCCTGTAAATGGCTGCTCAGTAGAGATCAAACTCTCACCACTGCGGTGAAGCTACTATCGATGACCCAGTATCTCAAATGAGACTCGAAGATCATTGGCATTTATTTTGCAACCGCTACAAAAAGTGCATTAGACTTGTTCCAATGGTTTGAGAGCTGCTTTTCTATGATACAACAGTACAATCTTAAATAAAATAATAATAATAGCAAACATCATATTAAAAATAAATAAATACTTGCATCAAATGAACATTAAAACTTCAATAATATAAAAATTCAAATAGTAAATATATAGACATTATCTACCATTCTAAAGTTATGAAACAACAGTTTCATAATTTTGATGTTGGAGGAGAGAGAGCATAATTTACTAGTTCTCTTCTTAAGATTTTTCCTGCTGCTGATTTTGGTATGGAGCTGATGAAAGCAACACGCCGAATTTTCTTGTATGGAGAGACCTGAAACATTGACAATAACTTTAAAGGGATTGCTGAATGCTGATGATGATAAGTCTAAAGTTTCTGTTTGGAACAACAAGCTTGAACAATTGATATGATTTACTAATTAAAATCTTCAAATGCTAAAAGAAAATGGTCATATGGGATATACTAATCTTATATGTGGACTAATAGAGAAAGTCAGTGTGAAGTATAAATACTAATATTTCCTTTCATTATATATATAGTGAATGCTTTTCTTGTCCTAATATATATATATATATATATATATATTTCAATATGTTCTTTCACCGTTTATTCAGAATCAGGTTTCCATAGAAAATTAATTTTAGGTAAGAAGTACCTGTTTTGCGACAAAATCCATGATTTGATTTTCGGTTATGCTGCTCCTAGGTTGTCTAACTACAAAGGCCATAGGAATTTGTCCTGCTTCTTCATCAGGGTACCTGTTATATAAATAAATAAATAAAAAATTACATCAATAAACACACATTGTAAGAGAAGATAAAATATTATCTGGCATGAGTTTATTGGGAGAGCTTAAAGCAGAAGCAGAAATGGTTGCATAATGTTTGCTTATGGCAATACAAGTTCAATTTTGGCTTTATAACAATAACAAAAGGATTGCCCTAGCTCATGTCAGAAAATCAGTGTTCTTTCTAGATTGAACTTCCAATTTGCTTTCTTTAACCTTTGTTGTTTTGTTAGTTTTATCAGGTATATACTTTACCATCCTCCATCATTGCAGTCAATTCATGTTTTGTTCCAATAATCTTCATTGACTCTAGTACTATATATAGTAGAAAAGTTCTTATTGTATGAAAAGATTTATAAGGGAATCTGCATTACATCTAGGTTTAAGAAGGGATATCCTGCAGTACTAGTTTATTGCAAATATGACCAGCTAAGCTACCTACCTAAAGATTAATTGGGGCAAGAAGTAAGCTATTGAATCTCTCCTCACTTCTAACGTGCAGGAAAGTTTCAAGGAACTATTGAGAAGCATGTTAGGATTAGGAACATATATATATTATTCTTTCAGTTGTTTTCTGAAGAAAAGTAGAAGTTAAATGTAGAGCAGTAAACTTAAAAGTGCATTAGTTTCTTATCAACAACCCAAAAAAACAAGAGTCATATTCAACCTCATGATGCATAATTATTTAAGGCAAAGGTTATTTTCAAGAACAAAAATGCAATGCAGTCATAAAATAGAAACCGCAACATACGGGATCACAGCAGCATCAGCGATTTCAGGATGGGACTGAAGAATTTGCTCCAATTCAGCAGGGGGCACCTGAAAGATGTGGGCGACCAATTTGTCAAGATAAGCAAGTCTAATAAGAGCAAGATACAGCTGCAATTTAAAAAAAAAATGTGATTTTCAGCACCTGATATGCCTTGTACTTAATTAATTCCTTCAGTCTGTCAACAATAAAAAGAAACCCATTCTGGTCAAAGTAGCATAAATCACCCGTCTTCAGCCAACCTTCTGAGTCCAACGTAGCTGCGGTTGCCTCATCATCACCAATGTATCCTGCACGAGTAGAAAATTTTGATGGTTTACTTTTGGTTCTAACAGAAAATTGAGTGGTTCAAATGTTGCAATTATGTAGGTGAAGCAATGGAAGAGAAATTAAAAAAAAAAGTAGTGAATGGGGAAGTGGCAACGTTAATGAGGGATCATCCACACACACACACAGTCACAAAGACATGGACATGGCCTTGAATAGTTTAGGTTTTAATCGCACCGATGTCCACGTGCATGGCTTTCAATGTAGCAGCCCACAAGCGATTGGGACATTTTCACATGTTCCTAATATTATTTACTAGTCCCTCAATGTTTTCCATACCTTCTTTTAGTCCATTTGACTTTTCACTTTAAATTTCAATCCCTAATTTTTAATTTAAAATAATAATTTAAAAAAAAAAAAAACCATCCCTTGTGAGCCTGTCCTATTCCTATTTCTGCTTTTCCACCCTATCCACAACGTATATTATTCATATTTAAATTATAACAAATAGAACTGCATAGGTACAATTTTAGTTCTTTATAACGTTGATCCAGATGAAAAAAAACACAAGAACATGGTTAAATCCATTCAAGTTGAGGAAACAGTTTAAATTCAAACCTGTGCAATGGCACCCAATAGTCATGGGCCAATCTTATTATGGATGTTGCAAACATGGTTAAATCCATTCAAGTTGAGGAAATATTTAATTCAAAAGAACAAAGCTTCTTTGTTTGGGGATAAGCAAAGGGTAGAGCAGAGAATATGTAGGCTAATACTAGACCATTGTTATCCTCCATTTACAAATTCCTGTTGAATATGCACATAGATAATAAAATACCCAGTGAACAGTCAATCATAGTTAAATCTAATATAAAAGTTGAATGGTTATTTCTATCTTTTTGTCTATCTGATTCACTTCGATTATAAAATTTGCAACTTTATTAGTGTATTTAAGATAAAATTGGCCAATGAAACTCCATAATGTTATCTACCTATAGAGAGGGGGAAAAAAGATATTGGCTCTAAATTCAGTATAATTTCAATTCAGAAATCCTTAAATAATGAAATAATTTAAAACTAAAAATATTTTCCTCATAACAAAAAAATCTTATAGTCAACCATTGGATAGCCCAATCGTATGACACCAAAAGTATAAGAGGGAGGTCATGGGTTCAAATCCCTCCCCGACAAGATCTTGCTCACCGTCATCTGCTCATATATCTGCTCACCCCGGGATTCTTATACTATTCTCATACAGATACATCAGTACATCCGAGCTCCAGATCTGCTTAAGATCGCTCAGTATTTATATAAAAAGGCGCTCGTCGCCTATTATTCAAAAAAATCTTATAATTAGATAAACTCTAAAATGATAAAATTATCTAACATCAATTCAATAACTAAACAAACTTTTGAACAATAAACCAACAAGCAATTAGTAATTCAAATTCACATTCGAAGTATATTGGTTATCCCACAAACCCCACTCCATTTCCTTTAAAAAAAAACCAATTATTAGGGTTCTTTGTCAGCACTTGTTTCATTAGTCAAAATTTCAAATTTAAAAAACAAACAAAAAAAAAATCATAAAGAGTTCTGTCAGGTAGTAGGAACCATTTGACAAGGACTAAAGATAATGATTTCTTTCCCATTCAGGTAAATTAAATAATCTATCCACATGACATAGTCAAGCATAAAAAAATAATACCAACACCTCACAATATGCATTTGTTGGCATGCTTCAATCCAAGAACTATATAGCCTATGACTATGCAAAGTGAAAACAGCATACACAAAAAAATAATGTTTTTTAAGATAAGAACAACCGGTTACATTTACCTTTCATGATGGTAGGGCCACGCAACCAGAGCTCCCCTTGGCGGCCCGGTGGCAGTGCCTCCCCTGTGGACGGATCCACTATCATCGCCTCCAATCCTGCCGAGAGCTTCCCTGTCGATCCGAACACCCGGCATTCCTCTGGATCTGATTGTGTCGCTGCCGAACCACAGGACTCCGTCAATCCATAACCCTAAAATTCGAATCTAAACGCATGATTTCGATTTTGAAATTGAAATCAGAAGCAGTGTCGAATTTGGATCTCACTCACCTGGTTGATATTGACGGAGGGGAACCGAGCGGAGAAGAGCTCGGCGAGCTCGCGGCCGAGAGGGGCGCCGCCGCAGCCGAGGCTCTCTAGGGATGAGAGGTTGAATTTGGGGATGAGATCGGACTTGGCTAGTGCCAGCACCAGAGGTGGTGAGACGGGGATGAATCTCACCCTATGAGCCTGCACGGTGCGTAAGATCGTCGGGAGAT
The DNA here is from genome assembly GCF_009730915.1 of Dioscorea cayenensis subsp. rotundata. Classification (NCBI taxonomy): domain Eukaryota; kingdom Viridiplantae; phylum Streptophyta; class Magnoliopsida; order Dioscoreales; family Dioscoreaceae; genus Dioscorea; species Dioscorea cayenensis. The sequence goes on from NC_052474.1 coordinate 21,443,542, forward strand.
CCACCTTCTCCATTAGCACACTTGTGTCTCCGAGCGCAATGGATCTGATGATCATGAAGAAACCGAACACATGGAACAACGGGATCGTGAATAGGGTCACACCGGGGCCGTTCTCCAAGGGATTGGCTTCCCGGGAGGCGAGATACCCGGCGATGACAGCAATAAGGTTGCGATGGGTGATGACGACGCCCTTAACCCGACCGGTGGTGCCGGAGGAGTAGAGAATAGCGGCAGGGTCGTGCTGGTTCGTCTCGATGGGAGGGAGGGAGGGGGGTCTACGCTCGAGAAAGGATCGGAAGAGAGGGGAATCAAGAAGGACGACGGAGAGGTGGTGAGGGAGCTTGGAAGCGAAGGAAGCGGTCGTGAAGGCGATGGAAGGGTTGGTGAGGCGGAGCTGGTGGGCGATCTCGTCGGGAGAGCTGAGAGGGTTGGAAGGGGATACGACCGCGCCGATCGACAGGAGAGCGAAGTAGAGAATGGGGATCTCGAGAGAGGTTGGGGCGAGGATGTAGACGACGTCGCCCTTGGAGATGCGAAGATTGGAGCGGAGACAGGCGGCGAGGGAGGATATCTGGGAGAGGAGTAGGGAAAACGAGAGGGATGATGATGATGATGATGATGATGAGAGGATGATGGCGGGGTAGAGAGGAGGAGGGGAGGGGAGGACGGAGAGGACGTAGGAGTAGATGGAGAGGGGAAGGGAGGGAGAAGGGAGAGAGAGGGGGGCGGAGGTTGTAGTAGATGCTGTTGGCGCTGCAGAAGCCGCTGTTGGGATCGATGGAGCTTGGAGGAGCAGCCATGGCGGAGGAGACGGAGTCGTGTGTGGCGCTGGAGACGATGACGAAGATGATGATGAAGATGATGATGATTTATTTTATTAGTAATGGTAATCAAAGGGAGGAGGTGAGTTCGCGTTTCCCACATTGGTTTTTTGTGTGAAACGGGAATCGATTCACCTTTTTGGCGGGAGGGAAACGGATTAGGAGTTAGGGGTTATATGCGGGTAACTTGTTGTCAGCTTTGGATTAAGGTTGTTTACAATATAACCCCTAGAAAATATCAAAATTAAGTGGTGTTTGATGTTTGTGAATTTTGGCTGAAAAATTTAGAATTTTTTTTCCTTTTATATGAATGAATTAAATATATGTATATATATACACACAAAAATTAAGAACAGAAACAAAAGGCTCCATTGAAATTAAAAATTAATTGAGAGTATCATCTAATCAAATTACCTGAGAGAACGTGTAACAAGAAAGGCCTTAAGTTTAGTCAACTGGATCCTTTAATAGTGTTGATGGTCACACATGTGTTTGTACAAAAATAATAATAATAATAATAATAATAAATAAATAAATAAATTCATAGCTTTATATTTTTTTGAGAAAAAAAGACTAAATTAATTTCAAAATGGTGATACGTATTATTGATTGTGACAAAGATAATAGGGTCGTTATAATGGTAATAAATCTCCCGCTGTTGATTTGAGTATGCTATTCAAATTCTGGGTTAGCGAATGAGAAATAAAGATTAGACGATTTTTATCAATCTGTGCACAAGTTTTTGACTAATTTGTATTTTTCATTTGTTTAAAATAAATTCTGACAGAGAACTCATCATCATTATTATTACAAACAATGAAATGATTCAAGTGCATGATTTCTCATCTCTCTTTTTAAGATTTTTCCACCTTGAGATTTTGGTATGGCATCAATAAAAACCACTCTTTTTATTTTCTTATGTGGCTCAACCTGTAAATAAGAAAAAAGAATTTTCATATTAAAACTAATACAAAAAATTTAAACTAATTAATAGATGAAATGCCACCTGTAAATTTAAAAGCATGCTATTTGTTTTGGAAAAAATTGTTTGCAAATCCCTATAAAAGTGAATAATAGCAAATATACACATATAAAAATTATATTGACTTATCATATCCCTATATATAAGACCTTGTTTATTTATTTTTAAATTTTTATGGTTGAAACTTAATCTACAAATTTTAGATAAATATGCATTGATCATTTTTTTTAATGAATGAAAACAAGAGGATAAATGATAGCTTAATATTTTTTATAAAAATTTTATAATTGACTTTTGCTTGAACCTAATGAAGTGTGATTTTTGAAGGTACATAGCATATACCAATTTTTATAAAGATTTACAAGTATGACTAGATGAATTTAATAAATAAAAAGAAAAGTAATTTAAAACTTGGCAACATAAAAGAAAAATAGAAAATTAGATGGAAGTGTCAAGCAAAAGTAGTGAGTAAACATGCCTGTTTTGCAATAAAATCCATGATATCTTCGTTGGTTAAAATACTCTTTGGTTTTTTTTACTACAAAAGCCATGGGAATTTCTTCTGTTTTTCCAATGGGATACCTGTAATATATTTAAAGCATTTAATAAATACAATGATATTTGAACTAATTAAATCTCTTAAGTAATACTCTTAAATGTAAATGTTTTTTGATAATTAAAAATCACCACATTTAAGTAAAAAAAATTTATATATAAATATTTTACAAATTTTGTCTCATAAACATGATAAACTGTGCATATAATTTGATTAATAAATTATTTTGTGATCCGACTCAAGAAGTGATTCAATATTTTTTTTAAGAAAAAAAAATTACCTAAAAAGACTATTTTTGTGAGATTAGTGGTGAAAGTAGTGCATTGTTCTTCTTATATCAATTAAAAATAAATAAATAAATCTTTGCATTTGATTTAAACAGCCAAGTACAACATCAAATTGGAGAGTTGACTTGAGGTAGGTACAATCCAATTATGGAAGGACATCAACAGGTGTTACAATCATATTTAGATAAGATTTAATAGTGTAAGCACTCTATTGTCCTAATTAAAGATATCTTTTGGAACTATATGACTTTAAAAAGTGAGCCTTTGTTTGATATCTAAATTCACTGCTAAGTAATCAATAATAGTGCATGAACAAAATGAACACAGTTAAATATAACATACCCAATCACAGTAACATCATCTATTTCTGAATAGCATTTCAGTATTTGCTCCAATTCAACTGGGCATACCTAAATAAATCAATAATTAACAAAATAATAATGAACAATTTTATCTGCTATTATCAATATCCTCCTGTTTTACTCCCTCCATTCGACGTAAAGCAAGATGATCCAGCTGTGATTCTTTTCTCCTCCGGCACGACAAGCCAAACCAAAGGCGCCGTCCTAACTCATCGTAACCTCATTGCGACTGTCTCGAACAACTCTGCCACTCAAACAAGCCTACAGAATTTGGAATCTGCTAACAGAGTCACACTCTTTGCCAACTCTATCTTCCACATCTTTGGCTTTTCTTTGTTGCTAACATCATTGGCTCTAGGAAAGACTGCGGTGCTGATTGAGAAAGTGGATCTTGAGACCATTTTGCATGCTGTGGAGATTCATCAGGTGGATCTACTAATCACATGGCCATCTTTGCTGCCATCTCTATTGGAATCTAGCATCATCTCCAATTTCGATCTCTCGTCACTTCGCATAATAATTTATGCTGGTGCTTCTGTTCGACGTGAGATCACCGAGCTTTTTGTAGTAAGATTTCCATCAGTCAAGCTCTTTCAGGTAAGAATTCCTCACTCACTTCAAATTACAATGATATTGAGGAATGTACATTTATAAGTAGTCATTTGATTGGGATTGGAATTACTAGCGGTATTCGATGACGGAGTCCGGCGGATCAGGATTTGTGTCGGAGTAAGATAAGGATAAAAAAGAGTCGATAATAGCCGAGTGTCGAGGAGGAGGGGAAGGAATGAGAGAAAGAATGTAGGAGGTGATGGAGAGAGGAATGGAAGGAGGAAGGAGAGAAAGAGGGGGATTGAGAGTGTAGTATATGCCATTAATTGTCTTTGCAATATCCATTTCTTGGATCTATGATGGAGTTTGGAGGAGGAGAAGGAGAGTGAAACTTGGAGGAAGCCATGAGCGTGTGTGTTTGTGAGTAGGAAAACTAGGAATGGTCATGGTGAATGAATTTGAATGCTAAAATGAGTTGTTTCCCTCGTTTTTTTATTGAATAAAAAAAGGTATGTAAATCCTCGTTTCCAACATGGTCAATACTATTTAATTATGTAATGGGAGGCAGATCTATTGGCAATCTTTTTGCAGTGGCCACTTGGTTTATTTAATATGATTTTCAAGAGACAATGGCATCTCTCTTAAATTAAGTGTCATCTTTCAATTATTATTTTTTTAATTTAATACAGTCCCCACTCCAATTTTTTATTTTTTTAGTTTGATCTCAATTGTTAATTGAATCTTCTTGATCACCCCCTATCGTGGTCTGATATAAGTATTTTTTGAATTTTTTATATAGATTTCATCAATCGTTTAATAGAGACACTCTCTATGTATGTCATCATAATTAAGAAAACAAATTTACTAATTACCTAGGCAGTCAAACTTGATCATTAAAGCAAGTCGATTACTAAATGATGAAAAGCAAAAACAATGCTAAACAAGGGCAGAAACAAAAAGCTCCATTGAAAAAAACAATTTCTTTAGAGAATCATCTAATGACTACTAGATCTATTGCGTTGATAGTATGTTTATATGTGAAAAGAAAATTCATAGTTCTATATTTTTTAGAGAAAAAAAAACTGAATTTATTTCAAAATGGTAATAAAGGGCTCATAGTTTACGTCATTGTGGTTTTAGTACGAAAATTGTAGTGGCAGGATTTAAAATTCCCATATTACCGAGTGAAAAATAAAGCCTAGATGATCAATTATCAGCCTATGTGTAAACCTTTTGACAAACATAATTTGTGACATGAAATTCATCATTATTATCATAAATAGTAAAATGATTCAAGTGCATGATTTCTCAACTCCTTTTTTAAGATTTTTCCACCTTGTGATTTTGGTATGGCATCAATAAAAGCCACTCTTTTTATTTTTTTTGTCAGGGTCAACCTGTAAATAAGAAAAAGAATTTCTATATTAAAACTAATAAAAAAAATTAACTAATTAATAGATAAAATGCAACCTGTAAATTTAAAAGCATTCTGTTTGTTCCGGAGAAAATTGATTGCAAATCCCAATAAAAGTGAATAACAATAAATAAACACATAAAAATTATATCGACTCATCATATCCCTATAAGACCATGTTTATTTATTTTTATATTTTATGGTTGAATCTTAATCTACAAATTTTAGAAAAATTTACATTAATCAATGAGTTTTTTTTAATGAATGAAAGCAAGAGGATAAATAATAGCTTAATGGTTTTTTATAAAATTTTATAATTGACGATTGCTTGAACCTAATGAAGTATGATTTTCGAAAGTATATGAGCATATTTCATTTTTATAGAAGTATATAAGTAATTTAATTTTTTACTAGTCATGTTTTACTCTTTGAATTAAGTAGATGAATTTAATAAATAAAATGGGAAGTGATTTAAAACTTAAGAATATAAGAGAAAAATAGAAAATTAGATGGAAGTGTCAAGCAAAAGTAGAGAGAGTAAACATACCTGTTTTGCAACAAAATCCATAATATCTTCCTTAGTTAAAATACTCTTAGGTTTTTTTGCTACAAAAGCCATGGGAATTTCTTCTGTTTTCCAAAGGGATACCTGCAATATATTTGAAGCATTTAATAAATACAATAATATTTGAACTAATTAAATCTCTTAAGTAATACTCTTAAATGTATACTTTTTTGATAATTAAAAATCACCACATCTATATAATTTTTTTATATATAAATGTTTTACAAATTTGGTCTCATAAACATGATAAACTATGCATATAATTTAATTTAATAAATACTCCCTCCGTTCCTTTTTACTTATCACATTTTTAAAATTTTATTTGTTCTTTTTATTTGTCTATTTAAAAATTTTGTGCAACATTAAATAATTTTTTTCTAAATTTATCCTTTATTTCAATATACTTGTATAATTTTCAATAAATCACAATCAATTAAGCATCAAATCATATGTTTTTAGTGGAGTTTTAAACAAGGCTAATTTTGGAAAGTAATTAAATTTTTTATAAAATATAGGTAATCAATTAATTTTAATTAATTTTTTTAATCGATGTAAATTAGATAATATGACAAGTAAAATGGAACGAAGGGAATAATTTTTTATATGATTGAGAATTTATAATTTTTTTGTAATTTATAATTATGATGCGAGTCAAATTATTTCAGAAACTTTACCTAAAAGAATTATTTTTGTGAGGTGTTGTGGTGAAAGCAAAGGGACAAGGCCAATAGGCTAGAGAATTTATATCAATTCTTTTATTTTTAATTTTTTTTTAAAAAAACTCTCTTTGCTTTTGATTTGAAAAACCAAGTACAACATCACATTGGAGAGTTGAGGAGGGTACAATCCAATTATGAAAGGACATCAACAAGTGTTACAATCATATATAGATGAGTTTTGACTAGTACAACCATCCTATTATCCACTACAAATAAAACACAATTGACCAAATTCTAGATAATCTTTTGGAACCTTATGACTCTAAAAAGTGAGTGATTTGTTCATCACAACTGTTATAGCCCAAATGCTTGTAATTGACTTGTAAGCAAATCATATTGATCTAACCATGTAAATCTCTTTTATTTATTTATTTTATTTTTATTGATCTTTACAAGTGGGATAAATAATACTTAAACTAAAAAAATTTTTTCCTTGTCAAATATCTCATAAATAAGGGTTGGGGTTACTAATCAGAGATTAAGAAAGGTGTTATTGTTCAAAGAAAACTAGATACTGGGGCTAAAAATCTCTTAAATAAAGATTGGGGTTATTAACCAGAGATTAGAAAAGATGTTATTGCTCAAAGAAAAATAGACAATGGGATTAAAAATCTAAATAATTATATAAATTAAAAAACTTAAACATTCGATATAGAAACAAAAATATTTATATATAACACTTAAAAACAATACACTTGGTTACAAAATTTCAGAACAGTTATTTATCAAGGAAAATAAACAAAAAGAGCAGGTGGAGAAAATAGAAGTACAAAATGGAAGAGAAGAATTAAATTAAAGTAAGAGTGGTTTTGGTGGAAAAAAATATTAAAAAATGAGGAAAAATGTATTACATGGGCATGTAAGAAAAAAAAAAACCCAAAGACCTCAAATTTACTGTGAGACTTAAATTTCAACTTGAAAACTTCAGCATAATAATTTATATTAAATTATTTTTTAATTAAAGAAGTTTAAACATATTCATGTTTTGACCATATTAATGTTTAACATCTTGATCCACTATAAAGTAATTAATAATAGAGCCTGAATAAGATGAACACCGTTAAATACAACATACCCGATCACAGCAACGTCATTTATTTCAGGATGGCATTTCAATATTTGCTCCAATTGAACAGGAGATATCTATAGGTAAATCAACAATTTTTAAAATAATAATGAAAATACATATATATATATATATATATATATATATATATATATATATATATATATATATATATATATATATAGAGTAGAATATCCAAATAGTCTATCTCTCTTACACTTTTCAGCATCTTGGGTTCTCCCTATTTCAATTTAAAACAGCCTTTTTAATCCTCTTTCTCTTTTTGAATGAATCGATCAGAATCCCACAGTATATGCATTCTGAGCATCACTAATTCTTAATTTTTATTACTCATATATTCAATGAATCATATAAAAAATAAAGAATTTGTATTATTTTCCTAAATTGTATATATTTCAATGATTATTACGGATGAATTGTGTAGTATATTAATTATTTTTATGATTAGAACAGTTTTAGGGGATTTGATTGCATTCATTCAAAGAGTAAAGAGATTGAAAGAGCTTAAATTGAAGTAAGAGGACTAAAAGGATAAAATGAAATAAGTATAGGGACTAACATAAATATTTTACTCTGTGTGTATATATGTATATATATAAATTTGGGATAAGTAAAGCCACAGGCACCTGATGTGCTTTGCACTTGATCAGTTCTCTCACTCTATCAACAATGTGAAGGCATCCATCTTGGTCAAAATAGCATAAATCCCCAGTTCTCAACCAACCTTCTGAGTCTAACACTGATGCGGTTGCCTCACTGTTACCTACATAACCTTCATTGTCAAGGAAATGTAAATTTTAATACAAATTTGAATTGGTTTCTTCCAAAAGAAATAATGAATGATAATAAATCAAAAAAATAAAATTAGAAGGCATAATTTTATATGAAAAACTTAAAATTAGAAAAATCAAAGGCAGAGGTGAAGGAATTGATTCAAAAAAAAAGAAAAAAGAATTGATTCAATTGTGCTGAAAATTAAGTATAATAGTGGCGGCTCACTTCGTCATAATAATTTGTATATAACAAAATCTTAAAATATATTTAAATAAGCATTAAATTGATTAAAAGTCCGGACCTGGGCTTCACTCTACTTAAATGAAATTTGATTGTCTAATTAAATTGACCTCTAAAAATTATAGTAAATTTTTTTATCAAACAGAATTTATGTAACAAACTCAAAAAATTATACGCTAGATTTTGTTTGGTTTAAAGAGGGAAGGTGGTGAGGGGAGGGGTGAGGAGGAGTAAGGAAGAGGAGAATTGAGGGTTTGAAAAAATTTTATGTTTGGTTTACTAGAGGAGTGTGGAGGTAATGTTTGATTAGAAAGAGAAGTAAAAAGGGGTGAGGAGAGTTGCCACGTGTATTTTTTCAATTTACCTTTTTATATAAAATTGATCATAATAATTTTTTTATAGATACCTAGGATTATTTTGTACAAATTTTGTTAATATTGATATTGATATTAATATTAGTAATAATACACCTTTCATAATAGTAGGGCCTCGCAACAAGAGCTCTCCTTCATGGCCAGGGGGGTGCATCACCTGTCATTAAATCCACAATTTTAGGGCGTGTTTGGTTCGCCGAAGTGGAAGCCGAAGTGACTGAACCGGTGAGTTTCCAATGACTTCCTTGTGTTTGGTTCGCGGAAGTGGATTCCGAAATGCTGATTTCCTCACTTCCAAAACCAACAACTTCTCCATTTGACTTCGGCGAGAAAAATCCAGAAGTCGGGTTTGAACCAGCTGACTTCCGTCACGTGGTCCCACGTGATTATGTTTACACTCACCCTGCCTTTTCCCATTTCCCAGGCCACTTCCTGCCTTTTCCCCATCAACCCGTCTAGGGTTTGCTTCGCCATCTCTCCGTCTTCCCTCTTCGGCCGCAACCCGGCCTCTTTCTCGTCGTCTACTTCGCCCCTTCATCTCCTCCGGGTGATTGCCCTCTTTTACTTCACCGTCTACTGTCCTCTCTCTCTCTCGCCGTCGACCAGTCTCTCTACTACCATCTACTTGGTAGCCATCTCTCTTCCCAACGGTTGTGAGACGATGATGTTTATGTGTTTTTATTTTTCCAGTTTTTTTCCTTTTTGTTTTTCCTCGCGGTTTTTGTTGTTGTTTGTTTTCAAGCTTCCATTCTTGTTATTTGAGTGCAGATCCGCATGACCATCATTTTTTATGGTTTTATCATGCAATCTTCATGCCATCGTTTTCAACAGTTGGGTTTTCCGTTTAGGTTTTCTGAGGATGCGAACGTATTTGTATTTTTCCCTAGGGTTTATCTTCTGTCGTTCTTCTTGTTCCTTATAGATCTGGAAGAACATCAAAGGATTTTTTATTTTTGATTGCTTCTGGTCATGAAGTAATCACCGTACTCATGGTTTTTTCCTCATTTTTTTCTTTAAGTTTTTCTGAGGATGCGAATGTGTGTGTGTATTTTTTTTATGGGTTTGTCTTGCCCCATTCTTTTTTCTAGATCTACAAGAACATCAATTTTTTCCATTGTTCGATCCTAGGGTATTTATCATGTTAGCTTCTTATCTTACTATCAATTTTTTAGGGGTTTGATATGCCGTGTGTGTATTTTTCCAGGGTTTCATTCAACCGTTCTTCTTTTTCCTTACAGATATGCAACAACATTAATTTTTTTCCAGCTAAATCTAGTTTATTTGATATTGCAACAACATTAAATTTTCTCCTTACTTTTCTTATTTTACTAAGTTGCAGTTGTTCACGGTCTGTAATTTGCCATGTTTAATTTTGAAGATGCATTTTCCAATTATCTGATTTATGATCTTATTTTTTGTATGACAATCATAGCAAGTTATTTCATTGTTGCCTTTTTTTTTTGCTTTCCTGATGTAACCAAAGCATGTTCTAGCTTTGGTTTGAATGTTATTCTCATCCTTTGTTTAATTTTGTAGATGCATTACCTCTTATTTCGATTTATGCTCTTATTTTTTTGTATGGCAATCATACCATGTTATTTCATTGTTGGCTTTTTAATTTCATCTTCCGATGTAACCATAGCATGTTCTAGCTTTGGTTTGAATTTTTATTCTCATCGTTTGTTAATTGTGAAGCTGCATTTCCTATTATCTGATTTATGATCTTATATTTGTATGCAAATCATAGCATGTTATTTCATTGTTAGCTTTTATTTTTTTATTTCACGATTATTCTCGACCTTTGTTTACTTTTTGAAGATGCACTACCTATTATCCGATTTATGCTCTTATTTTTTTGTATGCCAATCATACCATGCTATTTCATTTGTTGCTTTTCTTTCTGATGTAACCATAGCATGTTCTAGCTTTTGGTTTGAGTTTTATTATCAGCCTTTGTTTAATTTTGAAGATGCATTACCTCTTATCTGATTCATGCTCTTATTTTTGTATGCCAATCATACCATGTTAGTTCAGTGTTGCCTTTTAATTTTCATATTCTGATGTAACCATAGCATGTTCTAGCTTTGGTTTGAATTTTTATTCTCGACCTTTGTTTTAAATTTGAAGATGCATTACCTCTTATCCGATTCATGCTCTTATTTTTTTGTATGCCAATCATACCATGTTAGTTCGATGTTGGCTTTTTAATTTCATCTTCCCGATGTAACCATAGCATGTTCTAGCTTTTGGTTTGAGTTTTATTATCAGCCTTTGTTTAATTTTGAAGATGCATTACCTCTTATCTGATTCATGCTCTTATTTTTGTATGCCAATCATACCATGTTAGTTCAGTGTTGCCTTTTAATTTCATATTCCTGATGTAACCATAGCATGTTCTAGCTTTGGTTTGAATTTTATTCTCAGCCTTTGTTTAAATTTGAAGATGCATTACCTCTTATCTGATTCATGCTCTTATTTTTGTATGCCAATCATACCATGTTAGTTCAGTGTTGGCTTTTAATTTCATCTTCCTGATGTAACCATAACCACAGCATGTTCTAGCTTTGGTTTGAATTTTATTTGCAGCCTTTGTTTAATTTTGAAGATGCATTACCTCTTATCTGATTCATGCTCTTATTTTTGTATTCCAATCATACCATGTTAGTTCAGTGTTGGTTTTTAATTTCATCTTCCTGTTGTAACCATAGCATGTTCTAGCTTTGTTTTGAATTTTATTATCAGCTTTTGTTAATTTTGAAGCTGCATTTCCTATTATCTGATTTATGATCTTATATTTGTATGCCAATCATAGCATGTTATTTCATTGTTAGCTTTTATTTTTATTTCCTGATTATTCTCAGCCTGTGTTAATTATGAAGTTGCAGTACCTATTATCTGATTCTTGCTCTTATTTTTTGTATGCCAATCATACCATGTTATTTCATTGTTGGCTTTTAATTTCATCTTCCTGATGTAACCATAGCATGTTCTAGCTTTGGTTTGAGTTTTATTATCAGCCTTTGTTTAATTTTGAAGATGCATTATCTCTTATCTGATTCATGCTCTTAATTTTGAAGAATTATTACTATTTCCTGGTATATGTATCTTGATGCTGATACTTCTGAATTTTTTTCCTACCTTTCGAGTATCACATGAATTGTGTCTGATCCATTGCATTAGTTATACACAAATACACTAAAATAGCCTTCCGCTGAGTAGTAGCCGCCAATTTATGAGTTCTATTTACTGACTTAAGTTAGTAGGTTAATGCTGAAATCAATAATGTCATCCTCATTATGTAGATGGCTAGCTGGATTGATAACGAACGTGTGAGGCCGTTGGTTGCGGCGTTCACTACCATTGTTGTGGTTGTCGCCTGCCTAATTGAGGAAATGAATCAAACTAGACAAAGGAGAAGTAAAGAACCATCTATATTTCGGGACCTAACTAGGAAAAAGGCATATGGAGCGTGTTTTTAAGGAGTGGTTGCGACTATTGTGTGAGTTACCTTAGGATGGATGTAGGGTCCTTTTTATGCATCTAGCGTCGATCATGCGTGACAAGCACCTCCTTCTCGACACACGTTATGTATCTGTCGAGGAACAGTTATCCATGTTCTTGCATATTGTTGGTCACAATACCAAAAATAGGACCATGAGGGTTGAATATGTCCGATCGGGTGAGACAATAAGTCGATATTTTAATAACGTACTCAAAGCTATTTGTGCCATCCGAGATGATTTCGTACATCCCCCTTGCGGCAATTGTCACTCGGAAATCGAATGTAACCCGAACTGGTACCCATTTTTCAAAGTAAGTAAGCTTGAAATATAAAATTTAATAATTTCCCCTTTGAATCATTCGTTCCATGTACCTTCATAAACTTTTATCGTGTAGGACTGTATAGGTTTGCTAGACGGGACGCATATTGATGCGTCCGTTCCCCCTCAAGAATTACCTCGGTTTCGTGGTCGAAAAGGCCCTACACAAAATGTCTTGGCTGTAGTGAACCCTGACTTGCAGTTCACTTATGTCTTGGCGGGTTGGGAAGGATCAGCCAATGACTTCACTGTCCTAAAAGATGCACTATCACGACCACAACCTGAAGGTCTAAAAATGATAGAAGGTAGGAAACCTTGAATTTTAGCAATTAAAAAATTTCAAGATAATCCACTTGACGAATACCATTCTTGTAGGGAAATATTATCTTGTCGACGCTGGTTATACCACTATGCAGGGTTTCATAGCACCTTATCGAGGTGTTAGGTACCACTTAAAAGAGCATAGTGGACGCGCTCCAACAAACCCCAAGGAATTGTTCAATCTTCGCCACTCGATGCTTCGATCTCGAGTAGAGCGTGCTTTCGCAATCTTGAAGAACCGTTTCAAAATCCTTACATCACATCCATTCTTCCCATTCAGGACACAGGTTAGGTTAGTTATTGCATGTTGCATATTGCATAACTACATAGCAGGTGTCGACCCAAATGATATACTTTTGGAAGAAGGAATCACTCAACATGATAACCAAATTATGTCATCACAACCCCGATCACAACGAGAACAGCGAGAAGAAAATCGACAATGGATTGAACTCAGAGACAAGATAGCGCATGACATGTGGGATCGATATAGTGGATTTGTGTGATCAGTACTTATAGTTTGTTATGGGTACTAGTAAGGACATCTTTATCGTTGCATGCTTTCTTATTGCCAATTTGATTTTTTTTCCCTTAACGTACAATGTCTGGACTACATGTTCTGTTTAAATTCTTCACTTTCCTTTCGTGGTTTATTTTGCTTATTCCTTGTATTTTTTTTTTACTTTGAACCACTTGATATGTCTTTCTTTTTTTTCATGGACAACACAATCATACCATGTGTTCTTTTTATGTTTCACCCGATTGCTGTTAATAATAGGTCTGTTCTTTTCGTGTTTCACTTGTTTGCTGATAATCAATTCTGTAAAATGTCGTTATTTTCTTTTCATTAAACTTGATTTCTGAAATCTTAATTCATTGTGTTGTTAATGTTGACCTATTGAGATGGGGCATTCTTGTTCATGTTTCACTCGAATGCACAATATCATAGTTCTGTCCTTTGCATGTTATTTCATTGTTTACCATGTTAATTAAGTATGTGAACTGCCATTATATTCTTCTCATAAATCTTGATTTCTGAAATCTTATTTGTTTCTGTTGCTAATATTGCCCTTTTGATTTCTTGTATCCTCATTTTTTCCACTGGATTCAGATGATGCATTCTTATCATGTTTCACTCGATTGCACAATATCATAGTTCTGTCCTTTGCATGTTATTTCATTGTTTATCATGTTAATCAATTCTGTGAACTGTCATTATACTCTTCTAATTAAACTTGATTTCTGAAATCTTATTTGTTTCTGTTGTTAATATTGATCTTTTGATTTCTTGATTCCTCGTATCCTCAGTTTGTTCCTTGGATTGAGATTGTACATTTTTTTTCATGTTTAATAATATCATAGGTTTGTTCTTATCATATTTCACTCGATTGATGTTAATCATAGGGCTGTTCTTTTCATGTTTCAGTTGGTTGCTGTTAACCAATTCTGTAAATTGTCAATATATTGTTTTCATTATGCTTGATCTGTGAAATAATTCAGGAAATGTTGTGTTTCTTCCCTGTTGATTTGTTTATTCCTTCTATCCTCATTTTCTTCACCCGGAAACAGTTGGGTGCATTTCTGTAAATTGTCAATATATTGTTTTCATTATGCTTGATCTGTGAAATAATTCATCTTGTGTTGTGTTTTTTCCCTGTTCATTTGTTTATTCCTTCTATCCTCATTTTCTTCACCCGGAAACAGTTGGGTGCATTTCTGTAAATTGTCAATATATTGTTTTCATTATGCTTGATTTGTGAAAATTTTCATCTTGTGTTGTGTTTTTCCCCTGTTGATTTGTTTATTCCTTCTATCGTCATTTTCTTCACCCGGAAATAATTGGGTGCATTCCTTTTCATGTATGACAATATCATAGGTCTATTCACCTGCTGATCTCTTGATTCCTTGTATGCTCATTTTGTTTTCTCAGAATATGTTGATACATTCTTTTCCATGTATAAGAATATCGTAGGTCTATTGTTTTCTTAATACCTGTTCTGTTGGTTTACATTCAACAGAATATGTTGATACATTCTTTTATCTGTTGTTCATTATATTCTGATATGCATGTTTTAAGAATTTGATACACATGTTCTTCACACCATTGTCAAATAGAATTTCAACGAATATGGAGGGTATCGAGCGTGTTTCTGAGAAATCATCATCAAGGGCATCTGGCAGTAAGCGGGGTACACCTAATAAGAGATGGAAGGGCGAATACGATAGTTTTCTCATTCCACTTCTTGTTGAACAAGTCAAAAAAGGGATGAAATGCGACAAATCATTTAAACGAGCTGCATTTAATTTTCTTTGCCGTCGTCAGTCAATTCTAGGTTCAATCTGACTTGAGTCTTTGAGAACGTTGAAAATCATTATCGAACATTGAAATCACGATAAGTTGAGATAAAAAAGGTGAGAGATCTTAGTGGGGCAGGTTGGGATGACGCCACGAAGACCATCACACTTGATCCTATGGTTGCCCTGACCTACATCGAGGTAACATGTTTCACTTTCCATGAAAACAATATTACGGCCTATTCATGTACGTGTGCTATTTGTTGTTAACGGCATTGTAATATAGGCTCACCCGGCAGCCAAGGCTTTTATAAACAAACCAATTGATCATTATGAAGCATTGAGGATTATATGTGGTGATGACAATGCGACTGGCGCGTATGCGACCTCTCTATATGCTGATTTCGATGATAAATCGAGGTGAAAGGCAATAATATGGAAAAACTTTGATGAAGGCCCGATCGAGCGCCAAGCGATGGCGATCTTTGATGTAAACTACGCCCTCACCGATTGTTGGTAGTCCCGCAACCTCATCCGCACAAAGGTCACAGCGTTCAGTAGGGGCTCGAAGAACCCTTCTATGATGGGTGACCTAATTATTGTGGTGGGGCGAAATGGCGACTGCCATTAAGAACCCCACCCTATCGGACTGAGCCATTGTATCGCGAAAAGTTATGGAGGTTGACGGGTTTCAGAAGAAGGAACTCGTTCAGGTGTTTGATTATCTGCAGTTTCGTGAGAACGAGGCAAGAGGATTCCTAGTCAAAGATATGGAACTGAGGAAGGATTGGATCGAACAATTTACATCGAGGATGGAATGAGCGAGATCCCGCGATTCTACTTCCTACTTATTTCATTGCATGTCCACGCATTTCATGCATCATAAGCGACTCATGTTTTTGATACGGAGTGACCCGACAAGTGATATCTTGCTGTCGTTGCGTCCGTTATGCATTTAATTTGTTTTGGCTTTTACGCATTTCATGCTCTTGACATGTGTATGTTGTTGAGACCTAGTTGTATTCCTGTTGCTATGCCATGTTTGGATATTTGTGTGTTTGTTACTAACATGGCTATCTTTCTTTTGTTTTTGTTCGTATTTCAGGTTATGGTATAATGGCAGTGATGAAAGGCAAGTGTGACATTGCACTGAGGCACACGCGTTTTATGGGACAAAAACCAGATTGGGGCGTTGGCGGGGCAAAAATGACTGGTAGTTCATTGCCAATCTTTTGCAGCCATTGCGTATCTCATTTGGTAATTGGTTCCCTATGTATTTTCCCGTTTCTAAATCTATGGATGTATTTGTTTATATGAGTGTGGCGAGGCAATCAGGAGGCACTTGCTGCCACCATTGCAGCCACCTTGTATAGTTTGTAGTCGCTTCGGTTGTTTTTACATAAACTATAATGCCAATGAATGTGCATAATGTCACTCTTGCTATTACCTGAGCCATGCCAAGAAGACAGGACTTGCTTCGGACACAAGGCAGACATGTAAGCAGATTATATGTTCATTATATGTTTAATTTTGGATATTATCTGATTTTAATTGCAATTACACTTGTAGGATCTGATTTATGAGGCATGTGGATGGGTTCCTTTGAGATACTACAAATACAGTTGTTCAGACAAAACAATGTTGGGGTCTTCTATTCAAAAAAATCGAGGTGGAAAAACCGGGTTCTGCAGTGCTTTTTGTTGTTTTCGCAAAACTTTTGAAATCAAGACGATGATGGTTGCATGTATTGGTAGATTCAAATTGTTATGTCCGTATGTTTTTCACTCACCATCCTGTTTGGTAACTATTTGAACAAATGATAGATCATGCTGAATTTGTATGGCTTTTGTAGTGAAGTATGTATGTTCCGAATTTCGTATTTTCTTAATTTCAAAGGGTTTTTTTAAGCAACACAGCTATTTGTTGCTTAAAATGAAGCAATCAGATCTATCATCCTATTTTTTGTCTTGGTGCATAGTAATGTATGGGTGATTGGAAAATATAAACAAAAGTTTCAAAGATGATAATTAAGGATTGTCTTATTTTCTTACAAATATACAGGTTCCAAGTATTTTTTTAATTACCATATGTAAATTTATTATATATATTTAAGTTGGTAATATTTTGCAAAACTGGATATATAACTTGTACTTAGGAAAAACAATTAGCGAGAAAAGCAATTTCAATTTAAAACATCATAATGCTAAAAAAAAATTAGAAGAAAGTATTAAGTCTTATAAAGTAATACATGCCTTAATTATGGGTTATAAGAAAACAAACAAAAATTAATTCAATTAAAAAAATGTATTAATAAAAATAACCGAATTTATCATTAAATATGTTAATAGGCAATGTTATATGAATAAAAAATAACCTATATAACCAAGATGGGGTAACCTCACCTCTATACCGAAGTGGTGTTCATAGACCCACTTCGGTGTTACCAAACACTAGAAACAACCTGAGTGATGTATTCCGGATTTTCATTTCCACCAGCCCAAACACCCGAGTGGTTCATCGAGTGGGGATTTCCTCTCAACCAAACACATGGAAGTCAAGACTTCTAAATGAAATTCACACTTTCACTGAAGTGATGTTTTCAGACTTCCCCCACTTCGGACTCTCACTTCCTAACCAAACACACCCTTAGCCTCTAGCGCTCTCGGAACTCCCCCTACATTCCCAAGTTTCTCCGACATGAATCCTGATCCGCCAGACTCCGTCATCGCATACCGCTAATAATTCCAATCCAATCAAATGACTACTTATAAATAAATGTACACTTCTCAATGCTATTGCAATTTGAAGTGGAGTGAGGAATTCTCACCTGAAAGAGCTTGACTGATGAGAATCTTATGGCAAAAAGCTCGGTGATCTCACGACGAACAGAAGCACCACTATAAATTATTATGCGAAGTGACGAGAGATCGAAATTGGAGATGATGTTAGATTCCAATAGCTAGAGATGGCAGCAATGACGGCCAAGTGATTAGTAGATCCACCTGATGAATCTCCACAGCATGCACAATGGTCTCAAGATCCACTTTCTCAATCAGCACCGCAGTCACCGCAGTTTTTCCTAGAGCCAATGATGTTAGCAACAAAGAAAAGCCGAAGATGTGGAAGATAGAGTTGGCAAAGAGTGTGACTCTGTTAGCAGATTCCAAATTCTGTAGGCTTGTTTGAGTGGCAGAGTTGTTCGAGACAGTCGCAATGAGGTTATGATGAGTGAGGATGATGCCTTTGGTTTGGCTTGTCGTGCCGGAGGAGAAAAGAATCACAGCTAGATCATCTTGCTTTACGTCGAATGGAGGGAGTAAAACAGGAGTATATTGAGATCGAAGGTAAGAGTGAAAAAGAGACGAGTCGATGAGGAAAGTAGGGAGATCGGTAGTCGGGAGATCGGAGATGCAAGAAGAGGTAGTGAAGATGATGGAAGGTTTGATTAGATTGATTTGGTGGGCAATCTCCGATTTAGAGTAAATGGTGTTGGAAGGGGAGACGACGGCACCGATGGAAAGAAGAGCGAGGTAGAGAATGGGAATGTTGGCGGAGATAGAGGCGAAGATGAAGACGACATCACCTTTGGAGATTTGGAGATGAGTGTGAAGAGCCGAAGAAAGAGAGGAGACTTGGGAAAGGATATCGGAGTAAGATAAGGATAAAAAAGAGTCGATAATAGCCGAGTGTCGAGGAGGAGGGGAAGGAATGAGAGAAAGAATGTAGGAGGTGATGGAGAGAGGAATGTAAGGAGGAAGGAGAAGGAGAAGGAGGAGAAGGAGAAGGAGAAGAAGAGTGAAACTTGGAGGAAGACATGAGTGTGTGTGCGCGCGCGCGCGGTTGTGAGTAGGAAAACTAGGAAGAATGAATTTGAATACTAAATTGAGTTGTTTCCCTAGGGGATTTTTTTTATTGAATCAAAAAAGTTACGTAAATCCTCAATGATTTTTAATTTTGAAATGGGGGGTAGATCTATTCAATTGGCAATTTTTTTTTTTTTGCAGAGGTCAGGCCACTTGGTTATTTAATGTGATTTTGACCAGACAATGACATGTTTCTTATATTAGTTGTCATATTTAAATTGATTTTTTTCTTTAAAAATGTTTTTCTGACCCCAAGATTAAAGGGATTTCATGAATTTTTTAAGTCTAATTGCCATACATGTCCCTATAATTGTGTATTTTCTACCTTTTTAATCATTCTAATATTTTTTTGATACGATTAAGTCCCTCATATTTCGATCGAGGTTGGGTCGCTTACAGTCACTGTAATATTTTTTTAGAGTACGATTAAGTCCCTTCAGATTTACATCATCCATCTACACTACTGGATTAGAATCGACCCAACTCGACTAAATACTGAGACTTAATCGTCTTAAAAAAATATCTGCAGGACTAAAAAGGGCAGAAAGATAAAAATTACAGTGACCAGTATAAAGAATTAAACCAATTTTTTATATATATTTCACCATGTATTTAATATTATATATACTCAATCAGTTCTTTTTTTATTTGTCCCATTTACATAATTCATACCGATTATAAAAAATTAATTAGTTGTCTATATTTTATAAAAAATTCTATTACTTTTCAAAATTACTCTTATTTAAAAATACACTAGTGGACTATATAATTTAATACTTAGTTGATTGTGATTTATTGAAAATTGTACAAATAGATTAAATTAAAATATAAATTCTTAAAAAAAAATTAATGCTTTACAAAATTATATTGTGACAAGTAAAATAGAGGAAAGGGTTATAAAACGTGACAATTAAAAAAGAACGGAAAGATTATATATATATTTTATACATACATAATATATATGGTGATGGTTTATCATGTTTTTTTTAAAAAAAATTATATATATAATTATATTGGTTTTATGTTTATGATTTGTTTTTAAATTTTTTTATATTTTTGAGTAATATTATTTCTAAAAAAATTTACATTGTTTTTTTTCAAAATTACTTTTTTTAATAAAAAATAATATCTAAATATATAAAAAAGATTAAAAAAAAATTATAGATATAAACATTGATGGCAGAATTGCAAATATGTAAAAACAAGAGAGTAAAAAGGTAAAAACGCCTAAACACATCGATATCCACCAATTACCCCGGCTCCTCTCTCGGTCTCGGTTGATCACCGCGGCGCTCGTCGTCTACCGCCCTTCTCCGGCGATCCTCGGCGATCTCATCCTTGGGTGATTGGAAGGCTAGAATAGATGGAGATACCACAGCAGCAACAATCAATTTGGGGTCATTTACCATTGTTGGTGGGCTCGAGCTCGAAGGAGTCAGTGGAGTACATCCTGCAAGCCTTGTGGCGCACCCGCCGCACCGGCCTTGACTCCGCCGACCGGATCATCATCCGTGACATGCTTCATCTCCCTGATGATTCCGATCTCGATCCTGTGCGCCTCCACACCCTCAATTTTTTTTTCCTTAATGCTTTATTTCCTATGATTTCTCGATAAACTGATGGCAATGTGAGGATTTGGTTTTTTGTTTATATATAATTCATTTTCATGTCAAAATGGAATATATTGTTGACAAATTTTGCATCAATCGATTCTTTTAAGTGATTTATGGAGACTAAGTGTTCACCAGAGATGGTGTTTGATAAGGATGATAGGGCTAGTGGTGTTCTGCTACCATGTGGAATGAATGAGCTCAATGCAATAAATAAGTTATGTATGCAATAATAGGGGATAAGTAATCACTAATCTTATATTCTTTTTCATGTTCACTGTTGTAGCTGCTCTTTTTTACTTCAAAATTTAATTTTTTTTTCATGAATATGGAATGCGTGAACTTTATTCTCCACCTAAACATGCAGACATTTTGTAAAACATATTGCTTTCTGAAATTAGGATTGACATGATGTAGTAATCTGTATTGTAATTCAATCTGTTTTATATGTGGTAGATTAGAACGTTCCTGTTCATGTTGTTTCCCATTGTGACTTATGTTTTTGATATGTAGCTATACTAGAATCCTATTTATGTGTCAAGCTACACAAGTCTGTTAACAATGGTTTAGAGATACTGGCTATTGATTATTTGATTGCTATGGCTACTGTGAAATTTGCTCTTGTGGTATATAGTTCAATTTGATAATAAACATCATAACTTTTATTCAACACAACAATGAGTTCTTCTTTTTTCTATCCACAGCATGTGTGTAGCTATGTTGTAGTAAGCTGATGAATTGGTTTTTTGACATGCATAATAAATCAGCAATTGTTATATCTTATTCGCGATGGTCTATGATTGTAGTTCTCAACCAGTACCTTAATGAATTGATGCTTGTTTGAAAATTATCACCATGACTTGATTTAGTGCGGCATGAAAATTATATTCTAGGCCATCTCTTGAAAATGAACCTATTTAATGATGATTGTTGTCAATTATTGCTTCCTTTTCTTTTGCAGCTTTTGCTTTGTCTTCGGATATTAATCCGGCGGTGTGTATATGCTAACATAAGCAAGGATGAGATACAAAAGTTGTTTCCTGAAGAGGTATTACCTGAGTTAAAAAGGCTGCTAACTTTGCTCTTACAAAAGTTCCAACGAGAGTGGAGAGAAGATATACAGAATGAGCAGGTCAGGGTTTAGTTATATACAAAACTAAGGGCATTTCTTTCTCTGTTTGCAGTTGTTGATGACCATGCGCTAATCTTAAAGCCAATTTAGGTTTAAATATGCAGAATGACTTTAGGTATCATCTATTGAAGATGATCCTTCTTGATTAACTTTATCTTATATTTCCTTTTCGCCTAATTGTCCTGCTAGCTATCTCTGCTTAATTACCTACTTTCTCTTTCTTATAAACTCCATGCGTGTGAAATAACATATTCATTTCTTTTGATATTATGCTTCAGGGTTCTTTGCCCCACCTGAAGGCGATGACAAGCGATATGGCCAATGAAAAGGAAGATTCAACTGGTCAAGTTCCTGTTGTTAATATGGAGGTACATCAATAATCTTTTAACATATACACTCTTAGCATTATATCAACTTCCCTTTTCTTTCTAAAAGATGTTTTTAAGACTGTCTGGACACACCTTGTATGTTAAAGGATTTGAAAAGTTCCAAGAATGATTTGAAGATAGAAATATTGGAAGCTATAATAATTCACTTCAATTAGAAAGGGACAGCCACCTATTGCAAATGCTACCAAATACCTTAGTAAATTGTCTTTTGGTAGTATTCTGTGATAATTTTGAAGTTTTAAATTCATTTGAAAATCTTATATTTTATATAGTGCTATCTCTCATCAGTGAAAAGAGAAGGTAGCTTCCCTTTTGATTGGCTTCTGAAAGATCACTTTTTAAAGTTTTCTGTAAGTGCCTTTCTGTGTAAATAAAGGAATGGGCGAGTTACTTTACAAGCACTTTTCTACGTTTTTGTTTCTTGTCCGGTAAAAGTAACTCAACCACTTATTTCAGTCTTTTCAGACCTCTAGAAGTGTTTATCCCAGAAGCACAGAGCTGATAGCATCTGGGAAAAAAAGGTTTTTCTTCTTTTTTTCAGTAAGCCAATCAAAACACCAAGAAAAGGCCCATAAGTGCTTAATTTGTAAAATAAGTGCTTTCAACGTGGAAATAAGGTAAACTTAACAAACCCTATAGTTTATCTTGTTCTCTGATCAACCAACAAAATGACTAGGATGTTTGTCCCATTAGGGCCCAAGAGACCACCGAAACACCTCAAGTTTGAAATTAGCACTTTAGAGTTGGCACGAAACTCTGGCATCGAGGAATTAGAATTGCAGGGGATAAATCTTTTGTTTCCCAGTCTAAAAATTGAGGCAAATCCTTCTTTCAAATTCTTGAATTCTTCACGTGATTGTTATGACCAATTCATTGTTTACATTTTGAGTAAAAACAGGAATATGTTTTTCCAGAAATATGTGAAAGACAATGCTTTGGTTTGTGCAGCTACAAAGTGATAACCAACGCTTGTCAGGGGAAACTGAAATCAAATTCCAACTTGAGAAAGATGCTCTGGAAACAATGCTGAAGTCCATGTACTCAATAAAGGGATCAGTGGTCTAATGGTGCACAGTCTAGCAAAGTAGGGAACATTGACATTCAAATAATTCATACTTTTATTTTTTGTTTGATTTTCTATTGATCTTTTTTCTTAAACCCCAGGATGGTGCACCAAACGGAACCGCACAACAATCAGAAGCAGTTGGAACTTAAGGCAGAGGAGACGATGAACAATGAGATTTCGTATTCTGATTACTAGTATATATCCATGGTGATTCCGGAATGATAGTATGGGACCCTGGTTTCGACTTTATTCATAATGTTATAATCTTATCCCCATTGCATGTCATAGTGTATCAATTTGGAGAGTTGCCTTTTTGTTTCATATTGTTTATTTTGTATGGTCTAATATCTATTTGTGTATATTAACAGGATACTGAAGTTCAAAGATTTTTTCTTTATTTTCTTTTTAGATGGTCTCTATGTTTTATCAATCTCAAAGTCCAACAAATGGAATCATGCACCCTTAGATACAGAGAAAAGACTGCCGTTGGATGGTCTTTAGTTTTTGTCAATCTCAAAGTCCAGCAAAGAGAAAGGACAGCCGGTGGATGGTTTCTAGGTAGGTTTTATCAATCTCGAAGTCCAACAAACGGAATCATAGCTGTTGGATGGTCCATAGTTTTATCAATCTCATAGTCCAGCAAA
This sequence comes from Dioscorea cayenensis subsp. rotundata, assembly GCF_009730915.1. Lineage (NCBI taxonomy): Eukaryota > Viridiplantae > Streptophyta > Magnoliopsida > Dioscoreales > Dioscoreaceae > Dioscorea > Dioscorea cayenensis. Next base: position 21,467,416 of record NC_052474.1, read on the forward strand.
TGGACTCATCCACCCTTAGATACAGAGAAAGGACAGCCGTTGGATGGTCTATAGGTAGGTTTATCAATCTCAAAGTCCAATAAATGGACTCATCAACCCTCAGATACAGAGAAAGGACAACCGTTGGATGGCCTTTATGTTTTATCAATCTCAAAGTCCAGCAAATGACTAATCCACCCTTAGATACAGAGAAAGGACAGCCGTTGGATGGTCTCTGGGTAGGTTGTTTATCAATCTCAAAGTCCAGCAAATGGAATCAACCGCACCGTGCGGGTACTCGACGCGGATTGGCTTGTTATCCTCTCGATATCCCTTTTTCTTCTCCACGGTTAGCTATTTCCCTCTCTCTCTTCCTCTCTGCTCCTCGGCGCTACCGCTGCGGCCCTTCTCCGGCGATCTCCTTGCTAGCCTCTCCTCTCTCTCCGGCACCGGTATGCACTCCCCCCATCCACATCTTTCGCTATTTCTTTGAAAAAGCTCTTATTTTGCTTTTTCTCCGAAGCTTGTAACCTAGTTATGGACCTTGGCTTCGCCCTAATGGACGCCTTTCCATCCTTTATATAAATGTTTTTAATTGTTACTCTGATCGGAAAATCAGGTGGAATTTTTGCCCCAGTGGCTGAAGAAAAGTATATGTGAATTGTGATTTTGATTTTTCTTAAAAGTCTTTTTCCGTTTGTTTGTTGTTCAATTTGCTTGTTTTTCAAATAGTTATTGTGCAAGTCAGCAACTTGTGATGGAATTGGAGAATTTAAGCGCGAATTGTATAATGAGCGGAATGTTTTAGTTTTGGGTTTGATAGAAATGAATCTGCAGCATAGTTTGGATAGTTTGGGCGTTTTTGTAATCGTGATTGTAATCGTGATATAGTATTTTGGGTATTCACTTGGATAACAGAGGAAACAAGGCTTTGTTTTCTAAAGATATTCAATTAAGGATTTTTTGGTTGAGCTTGGTGGAATTTGCAAGAGAACAGATTATTAAGTATTGGAAATTAAGCTATTTACATTCTACTGGCAATGCTCGCAGTCAGTTATACGAGGACAAGTGGACGTTTTAATTTAATACTATGAAGGATAATCGTAGTCTTCTATGCTTGCTGTATATACTCTCAGAGGAGATGCTCTGTGGTTTCCAAAAACTAATAATTAGCACTAGGATGAACTGTGTACGAAACAATTGAGGCACATTGTCAGCTTTCTCGTTTTATTGTGTTGAATTTGTCATTTTCTTCAGTTTTTGCTTCTTATATGCTTGTTTGTCTGTTTGTGGAAAGATGGATCGAAAAACTAAATAAAAACCAGGATGATTAAGATGGAAGTGCACTCTCCTCTTCCAATGAACTGCACTCTCTTTTCCATGCTAGGAAAGGAGTCAGAGATTCATTGGAAGTGAAAAACCTATAAAAGGAGTCCATCATCGTTTGTAGGCGGTTACTAGAAAACCTCATTTTGGGTTTATCCATCTTTATAGATTTAAATCTCTCTTGAGCACCTAGATGTTCCTTATCAAACTCTTTGCTTTCAAGAGCCTTACGCTATGGCGATATTGCTTGTTCTCTCTATCATGATTGACATTATTAGATAATTTTTCTTTGTGAAAATTCTAGATCCTGATTGGTACCAATTGGAAGTGTATGCATCCTTAAACATTTTAGTTTTTACAAACAAAGAACAGGCGTCATAACACCTCGATTAAATGGATCATCATATGATTTACATAGAATTAAGATTCCTTTTAACTACCAAATTTAGTTAAAGGAGATATTTACTCTAGAAGAAATTAATTATCCATAATTTACCCTGCTAAAAGGACAGAAGAGCTCATTTGAGGCTTTAAGTCAAGAAAGCAACTAATTAAGAATTGGGAGCAAGAAAGATTTAACATCAAGCTTTTAAAAAAAATTCTATAGTATCAAAGAAACTAAATGTACTCTCAAAAATACTAAAACATAAAATGGAAAGTCATCCATAAGTAAGGTATGAGAGAAAATCTGCTGCGGTCAAATTTCTTTATGTGATAGTTAGTTTGACTTTACCAAAGTTTACATTTGGGCTTGTCAGTAGGAATTTTTGAGTTGGTTTGATGTTTACTTATTATTATGTACAGATAAAGAACAGCCTATAAAACCTTGTATATAAGGTCTAGATTGGCACCCCTTTTATGCACAGTTTTTAATTCAGATAATTAGTTCGAGTTCTATGGTCAAAAAACATTCCTCTTTGCTTACCTTACGGAAGCTGATTTGACATCAGCTGTGTATGAGTGTAATTGACTGGTCTATCGGTTGTAAGCAGGTTGACATGGCTTCTGGTTTGTTTAGCTGGTTTTTTTGCAGTGAGAATTATATGGGGATGTCACTTAAAATATGATTTGCCGATGTGTAATATTTTAATGTAGAATTAATCAGTATAATGGCAATTGTAGAACGTTTGGATGAACAACTACGACTTGTTAATATTTTGGAACTCTTTCACCAAATGAGATAATGTTTAGCGAAATCAAACCATGTAGAACTTCCTTTTATAAGGGGGTCAAGAAGGCTTTCAGTGAGTTGTTTGTGTTATTAGCATATTTCCTAATTGCTGCTTTTCCTGCAATTATTGTTTGAATGGTTCTGCTGCCATTATTGTATTCTGTTATTTCATGTGTTGTGAATAATGTGAAGCTCTGCATTACTTTTTTTTCTTTTTTTTAACTCAGGGCTTATATTGCTGATAAATGAGGACCTGATTGGGATAATGGCATTAATAACTCATCAGACACAGGTATTTGATGCAAGGTCATTTATGCTATGGACGTTTTCCTTGATACTTGTTCTTGCTTTTCCAATCTGTCTCTTATAGTGGATACATCTGGCAGTCCTTTAGCGCATACTCTTTCACAAAACTAACATTTTGTGTTTTTACTTTTGTGAATATCATATGCTTCGACTTTTATGTTAACTTTTAGGGCAAATTTGTGTTCTAAGGCATATCACTGGTTTATAGTTGAAGCAAAAAACAAATATTATTTATTTATTGGTCTTGCTGCCTTCTGGACTATGTTTTTCCAGGTTTCTTACCCAAAGGTTTCCCCAAAAACCAAATCATGGACCAGAGGGGTGAAGTTGAAAGCTTCTGTATCCTTTCAGTTGCTTAATAGAGTAGATCATGTTATTCCTTTGGAGCATAGGCTTCGTCTGAGGTGAGTGATGGGTCACATCTTAATTTTTTCCTTTTTTTTTCCTGAAAATGTACTGGTTTCTCAATCCTCAGATTAGGAATAGAATTTGTGTTATGTATATTGGATTTCCTTGCCACTGTAGTTAGTGTTTTAGAGTGGAAACCTCTATGACATAGAGTATTTTATGTTTCTTTTCCTTTATTTTTTTTGACCATTTGTAAGTTGTTTTCTTTTCCTCAATTTTTGGACCATAGTCTGTTGAATTATGCAGTGATATGGCTGTGTGTTCTTTTATTAGTTTGGGTGCAATCATTTGAAGGTTTTTAAAAATGAATCTTATGGTATTCAATGGTTTTATTTTGTTATGTTTGTTGCTCATTGTAGAACATGCTTCTGTCTTATATTGCTATTATAGATATCGCATCCTTTTACCTCATGACCATATACTTATTCCATTTTCGTCTTTGTATTCTTCATTCTTCTTCAAAGAGTCTTTGCGTGTGTGTGTGCGCGCGCGCGTGTGTGTGTGTGTGTTTGTAATGTGTGTATACATATATATTTGAAGCTTCATTATGTGTTTATTATATATATATATATATATATATATATATTTGATACTTCATTGTGTATTCTTTCTTTGAAAGCTGGGTGTTCATTTCGGCATGTTGTTTGGTTGGATGTACAATATTTTCACATTGTTTCTTGGTGAGATCGGTAATGCTTACTTGCTCTTATTTGTCAGAAACCATCCGATATGTTGGATGAAAGGGAAATCTTTTAAAATCAAATCTTTTAAAGGCAACGCCCAAAATAGTGAATCAGATGGCAGAGACAGTAGCACCAAGTTCTCCAAGGCCACCTTTCAGCTTTCCAAAACACAAAATGGAAGAGAGGATTTTATTACAGAATCACCCCACCCGGAGAAGCGTACATTATCTTATACATCTGGAGACAGAGAAGATAGTGTTGGGAGTTCTCGTGCAATACAGAATTTATTCAGAAAATGGTTGATCATATTGCGGTCACAGGCCTCAAATCAAATAGTTGATGTAGATGTGAAGAAAGAACAAGTCCAGACTGGAATATCTCAAAGTCAGAACATGACATTTAAAAAGAGATCAGGGCAAATAGTGAAGGCTGCATTTATGTTCTTCATTGGTCTTGATGCGGCAATAAGTCTCCCACTATTGATATTGTAAGTCTTGACAAAACATCCTAAACTTTTTTTTCATGTATTGTTTGATGCCACTGTTTGCTTAATCTCAATCATTTGGATTATATTGGAGTTCAAATCTTGGCTAGCCAATCTATATGATGGATTTTAAGATGTTTATTTTTAATGTTTGTATTGGCAAAATATACTGCAATATACTCCAATGAAAATTTCATTACAAGGCAATGTTTCCATAATATTCATTTGTATGCATGTGCTCTTTTACCCTCTTTTGATGAACATCATAGTAATTTAAATAACACATTAATTATAGTAAATTGCCAAAGGTCTATAGTTTTCTCCTACATAGTATCATTTAATGGAAGGAATTCTCTAATAGCTGGTGTTGCAATAAGCAGTCTCCTTTCTAAAAATTTTATCTATTTCCATTAGCTTTTATCTCATCAGTTTAATTTGAAATGCAGTCTGATTCTTGTTTTGATTTTATGGTGATTGATTTTAGTTCAGCAGTTTATCTGTTCATGTCATTTTATAACTTTTTATAAAATGATGAATTGATTGGCTAGGAAAATAATCGATTGAGTCATCACATAAACACGTGCAACTTTACCGCATCTGATCATTTGCTATCGTGCTTGCAGCGTACCTTGGTATCTGACAGTTAATATGGTTTATGGAGCTGAAGTGACAAAAGAGTTGGCGCCTCTATGGGTTCTTGGGCCCATAATTGTTGCCCTTTACGTAAAGATAGTCCAGGGACTCTGTGCGCTTTACGTATACTGCTTTAAGCAAGCTATTAGGTTGATAAGGAATTTACCTGCTTACTCTTTGTTGGTGTATAATTACATTTCCGAGGGAAAGCTCAAAGCATTTATTTGGGCTTATTTCTGGAAGCCTATAATAGACATCAAGAACTTGGACTACGGAGAACTGGCTAGACAAAAACTAAAACAAATCCAAGAATGGGGAATGGAGAAGTATCTAGATTATGTGGAATCTATATGGCCATACTATTGCCGAACAATCCGCTTTTTAAAGAAAGCAAATCTCATCTAGGAGAATTTTTTTTCCTTTGTCAGGTAGTATTCCTTCAAGATCACAATTCTAATGTGTTCTTGGTTCAATGGAGAACCATCTACTTTTTTAAGTTCATTATGGTGATCGACGATCAGAAGAGGTGAAGCAGGACCAGAATTCGCGGGATCTTAAATTTATACGTCTTTTGGGGCTCTGAGTCTACTGAAAACATGAGACAATTTTTTTCTTGTGCTGAGAGAGGGAGATTGTTAGGAATGAGAAATGATTTGGTTGTCTGTAATTTGTAACCCAAAAGGAATTGGTGTATTTTTGTTATTTCTCACACTGTTCTTGTATTCTTTGCCCAGGATATGTATTCTAAATTTAGGGTTTCAAGTGATTACTAATATTGCCCACCATTATTTACTCCAAAACTAGTGAATTATTCTGTTGGCCTGTTGAGCTGCTCCTGCAGGTGCAATTGGTGCTTAATAACTGCTGATATTATTTGAATTTCAGTTTTTCCACATGTAGGGTATGTATCATGGAGACAAATTTTAACTGATGGTTGTTGCACTAGCAAAACATTATTATTATTATTATTATTATTATTTGGCTTAGATGTATTATTATTATTATTATTATTATTATCTGGCTAAGATGAATGATTAGGTCACTAAACAAACAAAGGTGTGCACAATTCTCGGCAGAGCAAGTGAAGGCCGAGCCCGCACATAATTACTGTTTATACTAAAAAATGTGTTATCATCAACGAATTTTTATCACTTGCGAAGAGTTCTTGTTGAAATCTGGATATCAATTGATGTCTTGACTGTTAACCATGTTATTATGCAATTTGTTTCTCTCTTTAGTGTGGTTTTGTGAAGAGGATATGATTTGTATGTTCAATTTTGATTATTATATAAATTTATATGGCAATGTTTGGGAGGAAATCATGTCCCAGTTTTTTAGTGAATTTAGTGGAATATGTGCTGGATACATATAATAAAAAGTATAGGTTCCTATCGGTTTGTATTATTTATTTGTTTGTCATTTGGTTCTTTTTAGTTGCTTATTTACCTTCAACTATTTATTTTGAAAAAATAAATCCTTTATTGGAATTTTACAAAATAAGATTTTTAATATTTTTATTAGATCTTACAATTATTATACAAACATACAATACACACACACACTTTAGTATTATAGAAGTTATAATATATCCCTTTCCAAAAAAAAGAAAATTAGAATATTTATATATATAGCATCAAATTGCATGAGCAAAGGAATAAATAAATAAATGAAAAATAATGATTGATTTATTAAGGAAAGAGTTGAAGAAGGAAAGAGAGTCATACAAGAATGGGAAATAAAATCCAAAGGGATATGAATCCAAGTTGTTTTTATTGTGATGTTTATTAGGAAAAGAAATAAAAAAAGGAAGAAGAATATTTGGAAAGAGAAATCTAAATATATAAATAACCTCTTGAAATAACATATTATATAAAAATCTGTTTTTATGCGGGAAATCTAAATATATAAATAAAATCTTGAAATAACATTTTATATATATACATATATACATAAAAAAATAATGTTGTAATAAAAATAAGAATTGTTTAAAAACAGATAAAAATAAAATAAAACAGCAAAAATCCACCGAGAACTAAGGACAGCCCTTGGTTTGATTTCCCGCGTAATTCCCAACAACCCTCCCTCCATTGTCTGGTATCTGGTATTCCTTTCCTTTCTCCCTTTTCTTTTTGTTTCTCTCTTATTCTTCTTCCTTTTTTTAATTTTATTTTCCTAATAAACATCACAATAAAAACAACTTGAATTCATATCCCTTTGGATTCCATTTCCCATTCTGGTATGACTCTCTTTCCTTCTTCAACTCTTTCCTTAATAAATCAATCATTATTTTTCATTCATTTATTTATTTATTTATTCCTTTGCTCATGCAATTTGATGTGATTGTATTTCTCTTCCAATAATTCAAAGAGAACATTGTCTCTTTAAGGAGCTTTAATTTCATGCTGTCTTCTATTGCCACCAAGGAAATTCCTCTCTGATTATCTTGAAAGTGTCCTTATAACATTCTTATCTTTGTGTTTTTGTTTTGTTTTTTAATGTTGAATTATGGGATTATAATTATAATGTGACTAATGTTCAATTTTCTTGTTTGTTTATCTTCAGTTCAAACATTATTATTATATGATACAAGAACAACAGAGAGAAAGAGAGGTCTGATCTTAACATTGTATGGATACCATCAACAGCAATACAACAATCGAGCGAAAGAAAACCGTCCTCGAAGCCGCAATCGATGAAGATTCTGCTCAAAATGATCCAACAATTGAAAACAACATCCACAACTTCGACAAACAATTGTCGAAGTCCTCATCAACATCATCATCCTCTTCACAATCATCGTCATCAGAAGACGGAGACTTCTTTCAATTAGAACTTGGAAAGCCTGCATTACCAACAGAACAAGAACCCGGCCTCATTGCCGGGCTAGAACCGACACAATCACCACCAATGCAAGCAATGTCAAGATCAGATGGCAATCCAGACCCAAATAGAATTCCTTCTTCAGTATTTGAAAGGACTAAATCTACTACACCAATGGAATGGAGTGTGGCTTCAAATGAATCATTATTCAGTATTCATTTAGGCAACAACAGCTTCTCCAGAGACCATGTACTCCTACTAAAATCCGGAGACTTGACTAACTTCTACGTCGGTAATTTAGATGCCTTTCCGCCGCCTAATTCGGCAATGATGCCTATTCCAGCTCCGGTAAGCATCGATCTCGCGCTTGCGCTTGAGCAGAATGATAATGTGGCTCAAGCAATGAATGCTGAAGCTATGAAGGATGTCATGAGAGCAAATGCTGAGCAGCATAGTGGTTCAGCAGGCAAACCTCTGGTTGAATTGCCACCTCTCGGAAACAGTTTGTCGAGAAATTCCGATGCCAGTGTCCAGAGTTTCCGTTCCTTCGCCTTTCCGATGTAAGTAATACCTTCCATTTCATCTTTATACATACATGTTTTTTTAAATTTTACGAGTCTTGCTATCAACCGTGAAGAGAGTAGTAGTGAAAAGGTATTTCATTGATTGTTGTATTATAATATAGAAATACGAATCTATTTATTTAATTTATGCACAGGTATTTTAGTTTATATTAGAAAAGTACAATCGAAGAAAATATTTACAAAGTGATTATGCCATAAAAATATATATAATATAATCTTCTAAAAATAGACATAATATGTGATATCACAAATCAAATCCGCGAAAAATAGATATCGATGAGTGAATAATAATACTGTGTATAGGATGAATTTTTTAACTATAAGTGTCTTCAGATACTATTTTTAATTTTTCATATTAAATTAATATGCATTTGAAAATGTGATTGATTATAAAGGAAAAAAGTGAAAATAAAAAGAGAAAAAAAATATGTGGAATTTACAGATTGACAGTGGAGGGAAGAAATGCATCAGTGAGAGCAGTAGAAAGTGAGCAAATTGAAAGGGAACAACAGCAAACAATAGAGACACCAAAAGAAACTCCAAATGCAGCTGCAGCTCCTGCTCAATCCAGATGGTTTCCATGTTTCTCATGTGCATTCTGCTCTTAACACATTGTCAGTATTCCATTTCTTTCTGAGAAAAATTCCATTTCATTACTAACAAATCAATTTTTTTTTTTTAAAAAAAATGTGAGATAAAAATTCATAAGTTTGTTAATGTGTTTTGTAGGTTTGTTTAGTGAAAGATAATTGAGAGATTGGAGCTAAAATGCTTTAAAGTAAAGAAGAATGTAAGGACTTGAGAGCTCTAATGTTATATGAAGGAGTAAAGATAAGGAAGGAAAGGAAGGAGGGAATGAATGATGAGTAACAAGGATGGAAACAGCAGCAGTAGCATCTTTTTTATTTGTACTGAATTATTTAAATATTATCCGAGTTCCTTAACATCATTGTTTTTTTTTTAATGTACAATTGTAGATGTTAAGCTGACAGTGGTTCTATATATTAGGATTTATGTCACCTTTTTCATGTTATGCTTTTCTTTTTACAATCTACAATTGAGAGGTTAATACATAGGATCTTTGATTGAAGCTGCTACTTGAAACTTTATTGGCCTTTCTATAATTTTTTGTCTACACGTTTTGCCATCCTTCATTAGGTTTCTTGTTTTATTTATTTATTTTTAAGCAAAACCAAACATCACCCTGGCATCTTTTCAGTTTGTGATTTTAATCAGGTTGAAACGTGTATCGTTCACTTTAGTCATTATATATTCATGATATATATATATATATTAATAGTTATTAAAAAGAGATTTTACTTGCTGTCACAAAAAAATAGCGCAATTACTTTCCCATCTCATTTAAAAATAATCATAGTGAAGTAATTACGAACCAATAAAAGATTGATCTAAGCGGTAAAAACTTGGATCACTTAGCAACTTGTTTTAAGTTTGCATCCCTATGTACTTAAAAATAATAACAAAAAAAAAAAAAAATCCACCGGGAGAGATTTACCTCTTATAGAACTCGAGTACCTCACCCTAAAAAACAAATGAGTTAATAACCGAAAAACAAGAAGTAATTGTGAAATAATAATCCAAACAACTTCAACACAACAAACAAGAAAGGATATTGATGATGCTGATGCTTCCAACTTGTGCCTAGCCATTAGCCTGGAAATAACTAGTAGTATCAAGTTAAACACCATTATAAATTAAACAAAATCCCACCACTTCCTTTTCTCAAGAATCTCAACAACAACAACAGACAAATTATAATGAATAGCAGGTTTGAATTATAAAAGGCTTTATACAATACACTCCACAGTGTATAATGTTAAAACCTGATCATTTTCTCATAACAGCTCTTGAATCAGTCATCAGTAAAAGCAAGTTAAATTGTTCTATACCATAATTACCAAGGTCTCACCAAGAAAAATGCAACAACCTAAGTTGTTCTTCTTTTCAGCATATGTACAAGCACTAACATGAGTGATCAGATGATACATACATTCATACATACACCCCCATAAAATCAACAAATCATCTTATGTGTTCAGTTATAAAAAAAAGAAAGTCCCTCTTACCTAAAATTAGTTTTTCTGGCGTTTAACTCCACGTAATGATATCATATTGTCAATTAATTATTGCAGCGTTTCCTGTCTCACCTGACGAATGAAAACATAAGAAACATGCCTGTGAAAAAGAAATGAAAGCATTCTAAAGGTAAGAACAAGATGGTACCAACATGGGATAAAAAAAAAAGGATTCAAATACATGTGATAGAAAGCAAATCTGATACAAAGCAGTTTAGAATTATCATATGCAAATCCCCAGTTTCTCTTGATGTTACTACAAAATTAGAGTAAGCAAAATGGTTGAACTGAACCCTAGCATCCCGCCTATGATCATGAAGAACTAGCTTCAATTCCCCTGAATGACTTGAGTGGAGTGCCTAATGACCAAGCTAGAATAATTTATTGTCTTCCAAGCATCGATAATTGTTACAATTGTGACAAGATGGTTCCTCCAAAAATAATGGCTACAGAGTTATTTAACGTAAGCAAACAGATAGATGGAGGACCTAAAATAGGCTCACAATGGTGTTAGGATAGATTCATGAGCTCAATATCCAAAATAAAATAACATGGAGGCATTTGGCAAAGCTTCATTTGAAACAATCCTACTACGAGTGAGAGGGTGCTGGAGGAAATAAATAAATGGTCACTATTACTAAAATAGTCCTGCAAGCTGAAAGGGAAGATTTCAATGTCAGGGTGAGAATTCTGAAAATCTAATCCTTGTGATGGTATCTTAATTGAACGCTATATAGACAGATGGCCAGGCATGTAAATTAACATCAAAAGGAATCTGGATACAAGTTAATAGAATAATCACAGAATTTGGAATAGAGCTGGATTAGAATTTTACAACCAATGAGTTAAGTTCAGTCAACTTCAGGTATAGGAGCAAAAAAGGTTTATTGCACGCAACCAAGTGTTAAAGTTCAAGCGAACAAAACGGCCTCTCAAGCCAAAAGAAGGAAGTCAACATGAATTTGACGTTCACCAAATCATACATCAGTGGTAGATAGGGCAGGAGCACATTTTCCAAATTAGGCTTAGAATCTAGGAAGCTAGAAGTTATAGTGTTCTTAAAAACTGTATCAAAAACATGTGAAGCGAAGTAATAAAACAAGAAAGATAATGTGAAAACCTGAAGGCAAAGGATGGAGAGAACTAAAGATGCATCATCACGCAAAAAAATTTCTGATCATGCAGAATCTAAACCATGTTCCTTTGGACCTCCATGAGTTACAACATCATCGGCTTCATTTCCACAGGTGTGCATAAGGAAACCTTCCAAATTTTAGATCAGCAACTAATTCTATTTTTACAAACAATGAGTCCATCACACTCTGCACCATAGAATTTAATTTTTATCAGCAAATCCGGCTAATGTGGAAGAAACTTAATGCCTACAGTAGGTCACTAATATCACAAAGTACACAATCATAATATCTAAAACAATGAATTGAACTAGAGATAAATTGAAACGTGAAAACTGAAACAGAATGATATCAAGTGATATGCTGCGCCCAGGTTTGGGAAAGCATTGTCAAACTTGAAAAGTTACACGGGTACATCAACTAATAAGAAGCTGTTCAATTTATCTCAAACTTTATGTTGAATTTGTGGAATTATACAGAAACATTAATTAATGAAAAGAAAGCAAGCACTTGCACTAGTGGAGTCAGATGAATGCGTCAATTGAACATCAACAAAACAATAGTTGGAAGACTGAAGAGGAGTGTGACACTTCTACCAAAGAAAAGAGACTGTTCTTTAATAATTGAGCATGCCTTGTCTCACCAATTGAAGGATATTGACAATTAAGAGCCCCATGCCTTCTTTTTTGTTCACTAAAACATTGGATTTTAAAGTTAGTAAAGAACAAACTCCTATTGCAATCAGTACGAGAAAAAAACTTCTCAGACTAGGCAGTTCCAGATCTAGAAGATAGAAACATTTAGAATCAACATTCATATAGCTTTCAAGAGTCATGAATATAGACAAAACTAAGAGTAGCGCCTCTTAAATTTGTGTATCCTTATGGATTTGTCAAGAAAGATCAATCTAACAGGTTAATGGGTAGGCAGGTTTAAAATATAACTATGAAAAAATGTAAACACTAATAAGAAGGGAGCCTCAGGTTCAGAGTTTAGACTCAAATTTTTGGGGTTAGATTTAGTATTTATGGTTAACAGTTAACAGTTTAGAGTTTGACTTAAGGATTGAGGGTTAAAGCTAGGTATTTAGGTTTTCAATATTTTAGAAAGTTCTCAGAAAGCTTCAAGCCTGTTTACCTGTTAATCCATTAGATCAATCTTTACTGGCAGTACTAAAGTACAATGTTTATCTAGAAGAGCTCCTAAAAACTTCTAGAGCTCCTGTTACAGCTTTAATTCTAAAAATATAGCTGGTTTTTTCACGTATCTGAAGATAATTAAGGTGAGGCTGAAGTAAAGACATTCAATTAACTAAAATATGGCAAAATGGAATAAATCCTCTGCAGCAGATAGAGCTGCAAACAATGCCAAATGGGATTGTCTTGACACAAAAATATACAATGTAGATGTCCAAACCGCCACATACATCATATCTTCAATGAAACTAGTCTTCAATTAACGCATATATTACAATTGGTAGCCTATCCTTTATATACTTAAGCATTATCAATTTCCTTCAAATATTCTGTTAGTATGTGCCAACATTTATCTATATACATAGTCAAACTTCTACTTTAACCCAGTAACTCAAAATTCTATGGCATGACTTCTCAATTCCAACTTGCTATTTATTTCCATGGTTTCGATAGTTAATACAATATAATTTGCAAAATGTAAAAATCCACATATTTTATTTGGTAAGGGCCAGTCAGCTTGTCTAATACAGCCAACAGAAAAGGATTCAATTTTGGATGTAAGGGAACTTCTATATATATAGATAAATATATAATTTGCATACAAATATTTGACAAACAAAACCTTCATTTTGCAATTATGGTCAAAGTTTGCCCATACCAGACATGACTAATTCTTCTCTATAATTGGATGGGATAAGCGCCAATTTTGCCTTGCTCTTGCTTTTTCATTATGGTACAAAACCTGTACGAAATCCATAATATATTACAATTGAGTAAGCATAGTGATAGAAATGTCATAGTTACAATTTTTACAAGTTGCAAACTGTGAAGCAATATATTGCAGTTGATCAAGAATATGAACGTAAGGGAGTATTCCAAGCAACTGTAATTACCCAACTATGTGATTCACGTGGTAATAATTACTCATCCTAATAATTACTCAAAATTTTAAAACACATGACTCTTTGGGAGTAACTATGTAATTACATCTAAATTCACAATGGCATGTTCAAAATACATTAATTATACAGTATTTTTTTAATTAAAAATATCAATTTCACAAATACTTTGTGTTAAAAAATTTTAATTTTGAACTCATTTTATACTTATATCAATGATAAAAATTACCAAAGAAGACAAAAAATAAAAAAAGTAACCATCAAGTCGTTATAAAAATTTATACATTTTTTTTCTAATTTCTGAATCGTTTTCATTTGTATTCTCATAAAAAAAATCCAGCAAAATAATTTCAGTAGAAAAGGAGAAAGGTTATTATAATCGCAAGAGAACATTTCATACTTCAAGTGTAAGATTCTCCTTTCTTTTTTCAATTACCAAAAATTACAAGTATCTTCGTCTTTGTCACTCATTTCCTGCCCAGTCCTGAACCATCTATAATTAGTAACAACTTAGACTGGGGATCATTTCAGATCTAAATTAGGAACCCAATAATCAATCTACTTGATTACTAATTGGCCACATATAACCTTCAAAAGCCCTACAATTATCAGAGTCAACTATATTGCCAATTTCTATCATTTTGTTATTTATCATTTCCTTCCATCCTTTTGCCATGGAAAATCCCAGAAACTAAATTGTTGTTTTAAGAAAATCCGTTAAAGGATCAAAGCCCAGATAAAATTTGAATTTTCTTATGCACATTAACTTACACAGAATCTATTATCTCAAAAAACATGGACTATTTATGTAAATTAAAAGTGTATTGTGCAATGAAGGTGTGTAAATATAACACAAGGGAATCATCACTCCACTTCCACAATTAGAATACACATATTACATTCACAACACCTTTACCAGTGGCAAAAACTTTAACAATAACATTTATTAACAATTATGTATCCATTACAAGGGAGTGGAAATTTGTATTTAGTTGTCCAAATAAAAATATTCACTTAATTCACTTAATAGAACATGCAAGCAAGCAAAAAAACATGGCATAAAACACATGAAATTCACTTCAGTAAGAGATCAAAGCTACTCACAATTTTTTGATCATCGCCTCCGCTACAAAGGTATTCATCATTTCCTGAAACAGCGACCTATATTTTGCAATTAATCAAACCATTAATGTTTAAATAAGCACCAATAGAAAGAGGAAAACACCATCAGTTATTTACCATGGAAAGGCCATGGATCATAAATATTTAGCAAAAACAAGAAAGAGACCACCTACTGTATTAGCACATCTTGCATGACTAATTATATGCCTGACACAAGGCTTTCCAAGTGTAACATCCCACATTGCAAGACTGGATATAAAGAGACTTGAAGTCAACCTATATGGATAAAAAACACTAAAACACACAACAAAAAAGAGAATCTCACTTACCACCCATCACCACTCACAGTAACTAATATGGGCTCTTTGTTAAGCCACCGAGCATCATTTACTCCCTGATCACCCTCATCAACATGGCTGCACAACAAAAGAAAAATTCAAAAAGGGTAGTAATGGCAAAGAAAATTGGAACAAATCTCCAGTTTAAACCAGAAAACTTCTCGTAAAACATCAATGGCCTTTCTAATGACACCAATGAGCATCACAAAGTTTGGGGAAAATAATGTACAAAATGTTACCTCCAGAACTCAAGTCATTTACGTCTTCTTGTGTTGAGTTACTTAAGCAACAAATTTGCTAGAACATAAAGGCTTAATAATATGTACATGGTGAATTTTGAAAGTTGAACTGAGCAAATTTGTTTCAGTATTTAAATGAGCAAAGCTCAAGTTAATAAAGAGCACTCTGGTTTAGATAGAAATTTTGAAGTTTCAGACAACTGGCTTGGGTTTGACTCAAGTTTAACCCAAGCCAGACCGAAAATGTGAGAGCTACTTCTAGATTGGCTAAATTCATCTTAAGCGAGAGCTGAGCTGGTCTCAAATGGCAAATGACAACAAGCAAACCAATATAGCAGCCAATGAACTCATTCACTTCTGTAATGGAATTACTTTGTCAAATTTTTCATAGAATATCATATGGCTAGCATATATATATGATTATAAACAATTAGCCACAGATACCTCATCTAAGTCATCTGGGGAAACAAAACATGAAAATGTGAAAGGTTAAGTTTGCTTTGATTTGGTTACTTAATTGAGATTGTAATTTTGAATAAACAAAACTCAAACTGCTGGAACACCAGAGTTAGCTACAGGCAAAAAAGCAGACACTTAATGTTTCATCCTTCCAGACTGTATCAAATTCAATCAGTTCGGAAAAAATAAAAAAATGGAGCTTCTGCTACAACCTTAGTTGTGGGCCCTCCACGTTCTTTCCTTATATCTTCTCATTTTGAATAATGTTGACTAACCAAAATTTTTGTTTTGGATTAGGATAATGTTTATGTTTAACATTTTATCAGCTCTGAATATACTAATGAGCTGAAAATCATGGTGTTGAAAACAACAACATTGAAATTGAATCAATTGATTAGTATTAATTGAGTCCAAGTTTGGTCAACTCCATATAAAAATTTTCTCTCCAAAATGATTTTGAAATTCCAAACCTTAATCCCAGTAACCTAACCCCGAGCCAAACACACCCAAATTGAAAAGTAAGATGCAGGACCAGTAAACATTAAACACAAAATACAGCTAACAGCCTAAGATTCTGATGGCTCACCCAGGAAGTTGGCCAGAATTTTCAGCAGTTGGCATTTGATTCCCATGACTCAAGCAATGCAAAGGCCTCATGTAATGCATACCACTTCCCCGGTGAGACATCTCTATGGGCATCTGCCCACGGTTCATTGGCATCAGTCGTGTATCCCACACTATTGTGTTATTTGATGTACTGGATGCATTAAAATAAGTTCCACAGCTGCTAAATGAAGCTGATGTGATCTGTCAAAAAACAAAATAAAATAAAATATTTCAGAAGATACTTAAACTTCCAAACATCCAAAAAAAAAAGAGTACGCATTAGATCAAACCAGAAAAATAAAAGGAAATTGTATTAAGCACTCAGGATTCCATTCTCTTCGTCCAGCTGATTGCTTACAAACAATTGAAAATATCTAGGATTAAGCTCACGCAAATGTCAAAAGGGAAAATGACCGTATCAAGGTGTTAAAACAAATTGTAACAGATCTGGTATTAGTCTACAGTATCACTTCTGAAATGCAATTCGAATGTGAAACAGTGTAATAAATAAGGAAAATGCATTTATATGTTCATTACAGTAATCTTACACAAATATATGTGCGTGCGTGTGTGTGTGTGTGTGTGTCTGTGAGTGTGTCCCACATGTATCCCTACCGCACCCGTGCATATGTGGTGGTGGAAGATTCACAGGAATATGCATATCAACATGCATCCATTAACATAAGTGCAGTGGTCAAATAGCAAGGTAAATATAAGTGTAACACTATGCAGAGACCAAATTCAAACAATAAAGGTTTCATTAACTTAGGAGCGGTGTATATCCTGAGCCAATTCCACTCTGATCAAACCAAAAAATTGTCCATTTTAAAGTTTGTGGCACAAATAAAAGTCAGTTAATAGATCTTATAAAGTTAAAACAATAAATAACAAAGAAACACCCACCCACCCACCCACACACAACTACCTCATAACCAGATCCAACAGAAAGATAACCAATAGCATCACAACTTCGGATGTCAAATAAACCAATAGTTCCGTCTCCAGCACCTATCCATCAAAAGAAAGTCACAGTCTAAAGAAAGAATTCATACAATAGGCAAACAGAACTAAAGAGTGGAAAAGAAAAGCATATATCACCTGTTATAATGGTGTTGCAAGCTGAATTTATTTTCAGTGAAGTTATGAACTAGACACATATAAGAATAAGGCATGTCAGTATATACTGATAACACGTAAATTAGAAAGGGATTCTTTTTACAACATACAGAATCATGTGCGGGAAAGGATACACAGGAATTTGGAGACCCAAGATCCCATAATTGCACTAGAGCAGGGCCATTATATGCACAATCACTTCCACAAACCAGGAGATGCTCACCACAGAACTCCATTGCATCAATGGAAGGAAGACACTGATCTTTTGCCCTGCATTGCATATATGAAGAGAAACCCATTTAACAAAAACATACATGTTACGTGAAAATTTTCATGACAATTTACCTTGGGATTAGGTCTCAGTCATTGATAAATCATGCATCTTGTTGATATTTGTTTATATATTATCCTTTTGGTTCAAGTTATTGCTTTTCGGTGTTTTATATGCAGATGGTTGGAATTCGGCATTCATTTCGTGATTATTTGAAGCATTCTAGAAGAAAAAAGAAGAAAAGGAGTTGTGAAGACATAAAGGATTATCAAGCATGAAGCCAACAAGCAACATGGCCCGCCAGTGTCAACCACCATGGGCATGGAGCATAATGTAGTATCTTAAAACAAAAAGCTCCATGACCAACCCGTGGCACATACCACACTCATGGCGCTTAGCCACCAGAGAAAGCCCTAACTTATTTCACCCTATATAAGGCAATGGCAATGGAGAGGTTTTAAAGGGGCATCATTGGCTGTTGTGATTAGGGTTCGGAGTTTAGAAGCATCCAGAGGCCGAAGCACACATCAAAGGATGAAGAAGATCAAAGATTAAGTAAAGATCTATCGCCTTGCAAGCGTGGAGCTTACCAATCATTTTTGTTCATTCATGCTTAGTTTGAACATTATGGGTTGTGAATCAAACATGAGCAAGTATATTTACTTTGATAAGGCCGGGAATTAGCCTTTTAATAAACAAAGACTTTGTATGTTTAAATTATGTTGATTTACTCCTTGGATAGTTAATGCTAGTGAATGTGATGGATCCTGTATTTACATGATCTTAGACACCAAAAAAGATTAAAAGGTGAATTGCGGTGTTTGAATAAGATTAAGCCTGAACCTAGATTAGGGTTTCTTGAGGATCAATAGTTATCACGAAACTTAATAGGCCTAATTAGATTCAATTACCACGAAAGTAGGAGTTCATCTAAGTTAGATACCTCACTATATTCTAAAAGGAGATAACGAGTACCTTAGAATAAACCACCTTCAAACAATTAAGCATAATAGAGAAAAAAAAAATCAGTATATGATCTTTTTGTTTATCATTGAGGTCAAACCCTAATCCTAGAAGCACTTAAATTCTGAAAATTTTCCGTCCTTGCCAATGCTAGCCATAGTTTAGTAGCTTTAGTTTTAATTAAATTTAGTATTTTCATTTTCGGATTTGTCTAGATAACCTCTGGTTGCAAGAAATTAGTAATCGATTATGCAATCATCTTGGGAACAATATCTTGTTTACTACTACTTGACGACCCATGCACTTATGGTAGCAATCAATACAATTAACGTTAATACAATACAACTATCATATCTCCAAATAAGCAAAATATTTTTTCCACAAAATGAAATAAACCTAGTATTTGCAAATTAGATGTGTGAAGTGGCCTAGGAAAGTTAGAGACAACCTCGATGATGGACCACATATTAATATTTTTAATGAAGAGTTTAAATTTGAGAAGACCTTGAATCGTCTTAAACAATTCAAGTTTTATTGTAGAAAAAATCATAATTTGATCCAAGTAGTGTTGGAGTTTACTTACTAGAGTTATTTGTTAGTTATGAATCTTATTTAGTAATTTCTTATTTTCTAGATGGTTTTTTTTTTTTAATCATATATAAACATAAAACATAAAATCAATAAAAATGAATAGCAATTTTATTTGGAATTGATTTCTCTGTTTGCCTAACGCCATTGAAATCCTCAGAGATTTTTCTCCATTCTTGATTTGAGTTTCGATCCCATATTCACCTCTATATCTAATAATATATTAATATGGAGCATTGGGTTAACAAGGTTTGCAAGACTCATTAAAAAGTAACAATTACTCCCCATATTGGAGGATTGGTGCTTGCTTCTACTGATATCAGGTTTTTTAACATTTTTTTTTTTTAGCCTCTCTTTACTAGGATTGTACCCATTAACAGGTTAGTTACTCCCATGCCTTATTGCTTCAATCTTCATCAAGTCCAAGTCAATAGAAAGAAGGACTATTAGCTGGCCTCATATTCCAGCTGCCATATTATATCACACATAATGGCAAACAAGAGGTTGAGTGCTCCACTCTTCTCATAGTTTATTGGCCCTAATTATAGTGGAGCCTCCTATCCATTCACAAGATAGACAATGAGCTTAACAACTTCATATTAATATTAAAGGCATACCAGATGAAATTGAAAAGCTAGGGATAGGTAAAGAATTAGGCTAGGTTTGGTGGTGGGGTTACCCCTGGGTTACAGGTTACTCAAGGCTCCAACAAACACCCGAGGTTACCCCCAACCATCTTTTATTTTACATGACTTGATTATTTAGTATATTATATATAAATTAATTTTAAATATATATATTACAAAATTACCATCAATTATAACATTAAATTTTTTATTTTAAAATAAATATTATAATTAGTATTGAACAAGTTAAAATTCAGTCAACTCCATATACAAGTTTTCCCTCCAAAAAAATTTCAAAATCCTAAACCTTAACCACACTATACTACCCTTACCAAGCACACCTTTATATGCACCTTTGGCAATATTGAAGTATCAACCTCATTTTGTTTTAATTTGCAACACCGTCATTCAGAGTTATTGGGGTCCAATGAGAAGGTAGCATATGATGGTGATTTAATGATATCTGCTGTCATCTATCTCTTTCTTTAATCTACAAGGTATCTATAACTCATTCAGATTTAAATTTTGGTTCATTCACAACTTAACTTACATTGCCAAAGATTTCATCTTTATCTGTTTGCTCTTCTGTTACGTGACTAAAATTTGTGGTGTGAATGCTATCAAACTGGGCATACAAAGCAGAACCATGAGGGTGTATTTTCTTCTCATTTTGCTTTTCATATCCTTTGTTTAGTTTGACAATCCTGTACAATGTCTTTGGAGTGAATATGCTCACCTCCCAGCTGCCTCACCCAATAAGATAAGGTCAAGTTCGAATGGTAACCAAATGGAGAGACATTATAACTGGTAAACTGGTTAACCGATGGGTTCAAGTCGGGTCAAAATTTTGTCCAGGCCAGGTACCCAGTCCACACCAAATCCTAAATTTTATTACATTTAGTATGAGAAAAAAAAGAAAGGTTATTCAACATGCCATTTCAAGGAACAAGTAAAAAACCAAACCAAATCCAACAGAAAGAACTCCGTTTGGTTTATGCTTGCCTATTTTAGCCTGTCTCAAATATGGTTCTGTTGTCATTTTATAACATACTGATGAGTTCCACTAAACAATCCCATAAAAAACCAAACCGAACAGAATCATGAACTACTCTATAAATGCAAACAAGTGCTTTAATGGATTAACCCTTGGTTGAGTAAGTTTCCACTCAAAACCTCTATAATCTAGTTTCCATATAAATAAGGCAGTCCATCTCAATAAAAATGCAGCTCACTAGCATCCTCTTTGATTGGCAGATACTTTCTTCATGACTTTCAAAAGCTATTGGATGGGTACAACAAACAAATTATATGGTTTTCACATCCTTTGAGAAAACAATGGTATTTCACATACAAGTGATTGACAGAAATCCGAAAGATGCTTACACTAGATTACTTGGAGAATAAAAATTTTGCAGGGCAGGATTTATAACGTCCAACACGATTCTTCCCCAATATAGAAAAGTTAAGAGACATTAAGCAAACATTAGAATAAGGAAGTTTGAAGATGAGACACCTTAACAGATAACATGAGATGCAAACCAAAAGCATATTATCTAGTCTTGCTTCAGCCTAAAAGCTTAAGGTAATAGGAAGAGAGACCCAGACAAGTATATGAAAATTCAAATTAATTTAATTAACCAATGTGCAACTATTAGTCAATAGTTAATGAACCAGCACTTCCTCATAAACAAATTAGGCCTCACATACCAAGACTCTACTTAAAATCCTAAAGTTTAGTGTCATCACAAGAGCAACTAAGAAATGTAATAAAAAGTAAATGGCCTGAATGAAGTATCCAGATCTAGGACCACAATCCTGAGGGAAACAGAATAATTCACTTGGATTTCATTCCATGGACATGGCTCTTCAAACTTCACATTTTAAACCTACCTAAATAGCATTCATGACTAGAATAAAGAAAAATTAAGGAATATAATAAAAACTAAATATGCTAAAAGTAATTCTTAGTCTACTAGGACAGCAGTCCCAATTCAAATGGATATTATTCCCATGAATGTAGCCCAAAAGCAGGGCTATGGAAGAAAGTAGCACAGACTAATAAAAAATTCATATTAGATAATGGGCATAACCGGTCTAGTTACAAGTGCAACAATTCTCAGAAGTAAAATGGAATTCTCATGGGAAAAGCTACACGTCATACAAACACATAATAATGACCATTGTAAAATATTACAAATCAGGAAATTGTAGGCTCTTGAATCAACATGATAAATTACCTGAGATTCATGTTTAAATCAGCAGCAAGTTCTCCACGTAAAGCATTCCAAAGGAGAAGTTTGTCATCCCCGATACCACCACTTGTGGCAACAAGACCTACACCCATAGGCAAAACAAAAATCAGATAAAGATCTAATATTTTGTAAAAACATGAGAAACGGCAGTCCAAGTATAAAGAAAGACTAAACAGGGCACACTAGGCACAAATAGTCAGGAAAGAAAAGAGGCAGGTTTGAATATTTAGATGTTCCAATCTGCGGGATTTAAGGATTCCCAACCTGACAAACAATAAAACAAACAATAACTAACATTTCAAAAGAGAGAGCAAACGACACTTAGAGTCACTCGAGTGTGTTAAATTACATTGATGACAGTAGGCTTCAATTTTAAATGAATCGCTTAATAATAACACCAAGATAATGTTTAGATATTGATCGCAAATATGGTTTAAGCTAAATATTACCAACAGTAGCCACTTTCTCAATACCTTATGAGAACATTTTATGGTCCAAGCAGAAACAAGCTTTGATGACAACAAGGATTGTGGCTCATAATTTGATTCAAAACTGGTTAGAAGGCTTAGAAGAAATGTTTCAAGAGAACTACAGGTCCATCTCAGCTCATTTCTCAGCAATCATAAACATTAATAGAGTGATGTGACATTTCATTCTGTTCCGTCTTTTACATCTTTATGCTCGCCTTGCCTTATAGATGCTAACATCAAAGATTAAAAAAAAAAAAGGATCCTTGATTATAGAAATTCTTTAATGCACAATTATGATCGACACAAACCAAATACAAGATGTAGCATAATATGTAGCGACAACACAATCTATGCACCTGAATATCTGTGTTTAAGTATTACTGACTAGATATTATGAAATAAAAAATGGATCTGGGCACAAATATCATTTACGAATTAAAAGCCTTATCACAAGAACAATAATAATATAAGGACAAACTTATTGATTAAGGTTTATAAGATATGTAAATATAATCTGACCATTTGCAGCCATCCACCATCCACGCCAGACTGCAAAACCTAGGTCATATATAATTCCTAGTGGAAAGGTTTAGAAGAAGAATGATAATATTAGAAACCAATTTCATCTTCAGGCACGCACAAAATATAAAATATTCCATGACAGAAATGCTGAGTTGTCATTTCAAGAGCCCAATCTTAGTGTCCTACAACAGGCATGCTTGACAAATCCAATAATTTCTCAAGATCAGCTCACTTTATCCTGAAGTTAGCTCGAGCTCAACATGAATTTAGTTTCAATTCTCAGTCAGCAATTTGAGTTTGGCTCATCCAAAACCTGAGCAAAGCCTAGCTGCTCAAGCTCCGCATAAGCCATCTCTGAAAGAAAGCCAAGATGCTATGCCAGTGCTTCAACAGTGAGACAGTTAAGCCATTGACCTTACTAACATCATATACATTAGGAACACAAATTTTTAAAGATGACAAGGTTTTTAGCAGGGACCAAAACAAGATACCGGTTGACATATGTTTTCAGCCAAGCACTCCCAATCATCACTAGCTCTTTCATTTAATGTTTGTACATGGCTTGAGGTAAGGCGAAGTGCTTAGTTATCTCACTGTTGAAAAAAGACCACTCTAATACTGATTGTAATCAAACCAGATTTGAACAACCCAGTCCATGGCCTTGCAAAAAATTAAGTTTGAGCTTAAGTTGTAAATTTGAGATAGGATCACTTGATAAAGGGGTCAAGCTAGAGCTTAATTTCAGCCAAATTCAACTTTTTTACGAAAAACCTTGTAATAGCCATAATCAATAATCAAACAAGCAAACTTGCACATATAAGTATTTAAAAAAAATAGCATGATACAATATATGCTCCAACACAGTGTGACACTACATCACAACATTCAAAGAAATGCAACAAGCTATTGACACAATGATTAAACAAAAACAGAAGAGTAACAAGAGTTGATCTCTATGGCCACCAGCCTTGTCCATTGGGCATCAAATTCAATAGTCTTTTGTAGAAGAAAATAACAACAACAAAATAATGAGTACAGCACTCTAAAATTTATGATGTTGAATACAGGCAATCCATACTGACAAAATTGAGTTTGTTTTAAAATGATGCCAATTCATAAATGCATTTGATAACATGCTTGTGAAATGACCATTAGGGTAATATGTTGCCAATCACCACCAGATAAAATTTAAAAAAAAAAAAAACAGAGGATGTAATAAACCATACAGGATTGCCATGTATTAACTGTCATAGCATGGATTTTTTTTGAGTGCCCAACCAATGACCGATCAACACCAACAGAGCCCAATGTAAATAGACATGAACCAGTTATGCAGTCCCAAACCTATATAGATAATTTTTGAACAATGAGTTAGATGGGCTAAAATGTTGATTCTAATAAGCAGATTCTCATTGATAAAATCAAGTGGTCTAGAGTACCTTTAAAAGGTTGGCACCACAAGAAACCACACTTGCACCCCTTACTGCAAACTCAACAGCTTGGATCTATCACAATAAATTTATAAATAAACACAGATATGATTATTTCCTTATCATCAGTATGGGCATATATACATATAGTCAGAACAGATAATAAACAAGGAAAAATAAGAAAATAATTTAATTAAAGATCAAATCAAATTGATATAGCAAATTTCAAACACAAATATATGGATATATTGAGCTTTATATAGAAAGTACAGTGGAAAATAGTGCATGCATTAGTGGATCTTTTGTAAATGAATACCTGGCAATTATGACCACTTAGTTGAGTTGCTCTTCCAGAAAGAAGATTATACAGTAACAGCTCATTTGGTGCCTGTGATATAATAAAACTTTGCATGATAGCTTGATCTTGTAATCCAAGCAGACAGGAAGGAACTGCAAATTTTAGCTATATACTACAACCTAGTAAATGCTCACGTACATAGTAAGGAAAATCAATATCAATATTATAGACGAGACCGTCTAGCTGAATCCTATTTAGAGATACATGATCACCCTTGAATAGACTTACTCAAGAAGGAAAAGAGAAATAGAGCAAGATATAAAAATCTCTTTGCAGCAATTAAGAAGATTGTTATATTTTTATTTATATTAAAAGTTGACTCTCAAAGATGATAGCAATTATAATGTCTTCTAAATTAGAAAGCTGCTATGTTCAAGATTTCTCCAGGTCTATTAACAAGACTGAGTACTCTTGACAGAAGAAGTTTTATTATGATGATTGGTGAATAAAGTAGCCTTGCTATTCTGCTTATTTATTTTTTCTGAGATTTTCTTCATTAATTGTCAGCTTATTTTCTTTCACCTTTTGTCATTGTTCTTGAAACACTTTAGTGGGGTTTTTGTACGAACAAAGATCACCCCTTAACAGTGATGCTCAACCATGACATTAAATATCCCATGTACGGATGTGCCTTTTCTTTAGCAGCTGTGAAACCTTAGCCACTGAAAGAGTATTAAATAGAAGCATCTATCATAAAGACCCTAGCTCTTCAACCATTAACACCTTCCAATGGAATAACAACCATTCTAGTGTGGTTTATCACCACTGCCACAAGCCTAGTCACTAACAAGCTCAGCATACTTAAGTTCATGCTTTCCTCACTATGGGAGACTTTGAACCTGTAGAAGAAGATAATACATATGCGGATATCGATGATCCCCGCACGTAGGAGCCATGCATAGTCACTCATTACATCTAACTAGCCCCGCAACAGAATGATGACAAGTGTCTTCATTTTAATATTTTCTCTTCATTGCAACATCCAGGGACATCACACGAGCCTGATTAGTATCACTGCTTGTGAAAATATTATACAGAAGAAGCAGTTCCAAAGTTGAAGTGGCATACTATTCCACATGCACATCTTTTCCCTTTGACCTGGCTGAATGACTCGATCACCATACAAGTTACTAAGAAATTTAAAGTTCCTTTAGTGTTTGGCAATTATTCTAATCATATATGGTGCAATACCACTCCCATGAAGGTGTGTCATTAATGACTCAATCACCATACAAGTTACTAAGAAATTTAAAGTTCCTTTAGTGTTTGGCAATTATTCTGATCATATATGGTGCAATATCACTCCCATGAAGATATGTCATTAATAACTTGATCGTCCTTGGCAACTTGACAAAGAAGCAAAATTTGATGGTTAAACTACCGTTTGGACTTCGGAGAATACAAGACAACACCATTGCTTCCATCCTTATAATTTCTTTATTGCATCAGAACCAGCTCTGATATGCCTAACTCAATCATTTTTGTAAAAGAATATTGTTGACTATGTTCTTTCTACTCTTACCATCACTGGCAAAATTCCTACTTGATGATTGAAACAATTCTCCATTAATTTCTAGAATAAGGTCATTACTTGAGAAGTATTTGGATGTATACTTGAAGATTATCTTGGGCCATATGATCTACATACTCATGATACACAGTTGCACACTTGAAGTATTTGGAAGAAGATGAAAGCTTAAACTTGAATACAAGATCTTTTGAGCCAAAGAGGCATGATGAAGGATCTTTGTGAGATAAGTGTTAGAAATTAGTCGGAGAGTGAAGAGCGCCTCTACATTGATTTTTCGACCTTTTATGGGTTCTATTTCAACCTTGTATGGGTTTTATTTTAGATTCTTTGTCAAGTGACAAACTTTAATCTTTGACATCCTACCAACAAGTGTTGTGAAAATTAAACCATGTATTAATCCACCTTGCTCTACATTAGTAAACAAGCTTTTTTGCATAACAATATATCAATCAAAGATTGTGGTTAATGTTAAATGGAATAAAATAAAAAAGAAATGAGAACTTGGCTTGAAAAATTATACAAAAAACTTGCAGACTGCATGAATTAAGGAATTAATAAATTACCAACCTCATTGCAGCTACAAACAAGCTGGGGAAGGCCTTCTGGATGAAATCTGACATCTAAAACCTTTTGAACACCTTGCTGAAAGATTAGGTTACGGAAAAAACATATTTGAGAAAGAATCAAAAATTAAGATGATGCTTGTATATATATAAAAGCATTTTGAAAATCATGTGAGGAAACAAGAATTATAATTCTGCACAATAATCCCCTTTGAAACAAAAAAACTAATGCTCTTTTAAATAAAACAACTACATTGAGGAGAGCATACATTATGCAATGTGATCAGGTTGTCCCAACAGATGCACTTTTTGCAGAAAAATTGGTTCAAGATCAACCTAGTTCTGGAGGCACTGCATTTTAATCAGGTCTCAGATATGAGATGCATTGATGACCAATGCAAGAAGGCAATTGATTGAATCACACAAATAAAGCATCCATATATTGCCCAACGAGCATATTTTCGGTGTGTATGAATATAGTTTATTATTTTGTGGCATAAACTTTGAATTTACACAAGTAAATTACAGCTTAAATTATTATATTGTATTTTCTTCTTTTATTGATCTCAGATTATCAAGAGAATGAGTTCCTAAATTCAATTCTTACAACTGCCATAAAAGTTTCTTTCATTCCACATCCTATTTGTGGCTTCTTCACATAGATTGGAGAATCTATCATAGCAGAAATCAGAGAATATATCTAACACAATCACTTTATGATTTCCAACATGTGGCTTATATCTTGGAAGTAACGATAATTACAAGATGTCACTATTAAAAACAGATTACAACCATAGAGACCAGTAAATGTTAGTGTTTGATACATTACAAAAATAAATAAATAAATAAGCACTCTTTAACCACAAGAATTTGCATTTACTATTTAGTAGCCAAATAAATAATCCATCCATTATATGTTCTTGTTCCCATCAGGTGTTTTGCACAACCCATTGAAAGGAAAGAAACATTTAGAGTTAAAGATGCTCATACCCTGCCAAGAGTTTGAGCAACAGCAACATTTGATGTATAGGCACACCAAGTAGGGACCCATGAGGAATAACTTCTTCTTTCAAACCAGACAGCAGGCCCATCAAATTGTCGGCCAAGTGATCTCCAACCTATATTGAATAAATACCTGAGATAAATACCAGGCACCACAAGTATTTGGGTGATTTTTTGATAAACCCCTATAGTTTATCTTTTTTGTTCCTTTCACAAAATCTGTCTACTTTCAATTTTCTCCCAACACAAGAAAAAAAAAACCCAAGCACATATTGCTTTATTCCTCAATCTTCCTTTAGTCAAAATCTTAACCTAACCTTCCATTATTTGCTAACGCCTTGTTGTAAAAACAAATGAACCAAATTACCTTTCATCCACTTAAAAGTTTCGGTGTGAAATGAATCATTGAATGTCTAAACTAGTCTAATTCAATTATCTTTCCTACATATTTATATTTACGTACTAAAATATATTTTTAAAATTTAATTTAAATATTTTTGATTCATTTCAAATATTTAAATTTTTTTTATATTATAACAATGGTTAAGGGGATTATGCTAAGATTTTAATTGGATGGGATTCATTTTTAAAATTAATTTAAATATTTTTAAAATTTTATTCAATTATTTAAGTATAGTCTAAAGTGGGAGAATTTTGTCATTTAAAAATTTTATAACCATGGTTAGGGTTACATCAAGATTCTAACAGGAAGAGATTTATTTTTGAAATTAATTTAATTATCTTTGCAAATTTACTTCAATTATTTTAATATTTTTCTAAAGAGGGGTCGTTTTGTCATTTTAAAATTTTATCACAGTGGTTAAGGGGTTCTTTCAACATTTGAACTAGAGGGGTTTTGGAGGTAACTTTACTAAAATGCTTGGTTTTTAATAGAACTAAAGCTAGAAGAGCTTTTTTAGACGTAAAGGCAAACTGCAGGGGTTTATCAAAAATCACCACAAATATTCTTTCATGAAGTTTTAGTAACCATTAAATGCCCTATAAAATATTAGGGAACATACTTCAAATGGTAATTAAACAACAGAAGAGATGAACCGAATACCTACCTTTAAGAAATGAACTCCAGTTTCCATGATTCCTTGCATCATAACCCCTAAAACCTATTTCCCGCCCTTGTAAGCAGGTTGCTATGTTTCTCCTATCAGAATATTTCTGTGCCAATGAAACCTGAGCATTTTTTCTGCTAATATCATGTGTCCCTACTTCTCCATAATGTGAACTTAAAGGTTGATCACCTCTAAAGGTTCCTGTCAATCAGTTTATTCATGTAAAATTTTCAGGATTATAAATGCATGAGAATATAAGAAAATTCAACAAGAAACAAAACTGGAAAGTGATCAGATGGAAATAATTCAAAGATTATGGATGCAACGATCAAGGTATTGACACACGATCCAGGCCTCCTAGATGGCTATTAGCCTAGAGCAATGTTACCAGGATCGCTACAACCCCCTTGGAACCACGAACCGGTTCGTGCGATCCGGATCGTGGTTCGTTTAAGTTCCGGGGACGTTAGGAACGGGAATTGGTTCCATGAAAGAAACGATCCAAGAGTTTGAAGAAATTAAGGGAGCATGAGTTTGAAAGATAGGAAAAACAATGCTTCTAAAGTTTTAAACTTAAGACAAATGTGAAGCTTAAAGCCACCAAAGAGAAGAAGAGAAGGTTGCCATGAGTTGCTCAAATATGAAGCTTAAGCTTGCCAAATATGAGAAGAAGGGAAAGGTACAACTAGTTGCTCAGATATGATGCTTAAAACCACCGAAGATGAGAAGAAGAAGAGAAGGCTAAGGTTGATATTAAGCATGACTTTTGAGTTTTGATTGTATTTGTTTTTCATAGAATTTGAATGGTTTTTTTAGTGTAACTAGGATGTATAGGAAGAATAAAATAGGTTGGAATAAAACAAAGAATAAATGACAAAGGGAAGAGACAAGCAAGAACAATTCTCTTTAGTGGATAGAAAACCAATGTCTTGAATTTTTAAAACTTATAATAGTGGTGGAAAATCAATGAGAAAAAGAGTGAAGAATAAATGGGGTGGAAAAACCAAGAATCCAAGTTCCAAAACAATAAACTAGGCCATGATGTAGCTAGAGCCTATGCCTTGGTTCAATTATGAATGCCATTAAAGTTACACTTACACAACAATAACAATGCAAAAAATAACCAACAGTCAAAATCTCTAGAGAATTAATTACATATTAGTGAAAACTAATGACCTTTCATCTCCTAATAGAAATTCTTAGCCTCTCTTTTTTAATGAATTACATATTAATGAAAACTAGTGACCCTTCATCTCCTAATAGAAATCCTTAGCTTTTTAGTCCGAGAGTAGAAGTGTAGAACACTCTTTTTTCCCTCTCACAACCATCTTTGCAGCCAAATAACAATGGTGTTTGGTAAAAGAAGAAAGAAGCATCTCGTTGAAGATTCAAATGATTCAAGTGATGATGATAGTCCACAAATGATCCATGCTCAAGGGATTCAAGCAACTAAGAAAGCAACAACATACAAGACAGAAGGAGATGATGAAAAATCAAATTCCAAATCCAAGCCTCTTCTATCTGAAGTAGTACAATTTGGTCAGTCACAAGGCAAAAATCCAGGTGGAGCTAAGATTTGGATGTGCAAGCATTGTAACAACAAGTATACAAGTTCATATACTAGGATCCATTATCATTTTTTTGGTGCTCCAGTCGGGACAAAAGCACAAATTCAAAGATGTCAAGCATTGCTAAAAAATCGAGAAGAATATGAAAGAGTAAGGAGGATGGTCCAAGAAGCTGAGCAAGTTGGTGTGTCTTCATCTTTGAAGAATTCGATTGTCAACAAGAAGCAAAAACCAATGGCTACTAAACCCATTGAGGAGACCTTCAATATATTGGAGAGAAGCTCGATAGATTTGAAGATTATGAGAGGATTATGTGCAAATGGCATTCCCTTTAATGTGTTACTGAAATCCTCAATTTGTTGAGATGGTGATGGCAATTAACAAAAGCTCCAAAAAGGGTACAAAGCCTCCTTCATTTGAGAAAAGCAAGAACAATTTTGTTGGGATGAGTGCAAAAGGGATGTGGAGAAAGATTTAGTTCCAATAAAAGATACTTGGTACACTCAAGGAGTATCTATTGTTTCTGATGGCTGGTCTAATGTCAAGCATCAACCATTAATCAATGTCATTGCAACAAGCGATAGGGTGGAGCAATGTTTATGTATGCCGAAGACTTCTCCGGAGTTGAGAAAACTGGGGCTGCAATTGCGGAATTCTTGTTGAAATCTATTGAAGAGATTGGCCCATCAAATGTTCTTCAAGTGGTTACTGACAATGCAGCCAATTGCAGAGCAGCTGGAAAAGAAATCGAAAAGGTACATAGACACATCTTTTGGTCACCATGTGTTGTTCACACACTCAACTTAATTTTCAAGGATTCTGCTAATGCATTTGAGTGGTTAAGGAACACATATCGAAGGGGTAAAGCAATTGTTAAATATTTTCTAAATCACACACATGTTTTGGCCATGTTTAGAGCACAATCAAGACTAGAATTGTTGAAAGTTGCTAAAACCAGATTTGCATCTCATTATATTCTATTGAAGAGGTTGCTTGATTGTAGAGAGGCACTTGCTACTACCATTGTACTTAGAGCATGGAAAGAATGGGTAAAAATAGGAGATGACAATACTAGACAAATGGGAATCCTTGTGGCTGAAACTATTTCTAGTGAAGATTTTTGGGAAGATGTTGAGAATGTGGTTATGATAACAAAGCCTATCTATTTGTTAATCAAGTTTTGTGATGGTGAAGGTGCCAAAATGGGAGAAGTCTATGAAAAAATGGATACTATGTTAGGACAAATTAAGGATATCATGCATGATAGTAAATATGAAAGTGATTATCCTTGTATGGAAAAGAAAATACTTGAAAGATGGGAAAAGATGAATATTCCTATGCATTGCCTTGGGTTTGCTCTAAGTCCTCGTTTTTACGATGTTCGTTATCTTTCTACTCCTGCACCTGGTGGATTTCCTCGAAGGGCTCCAAATTGTGACAAAGAAGTTATTTTGGGTGTTATGGAAGCTTTCAACAGAATATCTGAAAATTCCAAAGAAGAAAAGCTTTTACGGGAGCAATTTGCTAGTTTTCACATGAAGAAAGGACTTTTTGCAATGGCAGCAGCACAAATTGATGCGGTCACTATGGATGCTATAGAATGGTGGTCAACTTATGGTTCACAAACTCCTGACTTGATGGATGTTGCAAAAAAAGTGCTTTCACAACCTATTAGTAGTTCATCAGCAGAGAGAGCTTGGAGCACTTATTCTTACATTCACAGTGTGAAAAGGAACCGCTTAAATTGTACAAGGGCTGATAAATTAGTTTTCATCCACTCAAACATTCGTCTTCAGTCACGATTCAATGAAACCTATTTAAATGGCCCATTTAAAAAATGGGACATTGATCCGAACAATGGATTTTTGGAGGATTCATCTATGAGATTAGAAGACTTGAGGTGGACTGATTTGGATAATGATATTGATGATGAGATATTATCAAGAAAAAATGAAGAGATGCAAGAGGATTAAGCACTTTCAAGTAAAGTTTCAAATGCAAAGATGGACAACTAATTTCATTGACTCATGTAAGTTTGAGAACCTAAATCTTAAGCTATATAATTTTTTTTCTTATCTACTCTTTCACAATCCAAGACTCCAAGAATTCAATTCTAACAATATTCCAATTTTTTTTTGTAGGCTTTACTCATGTGTTCAATTGTCTCACTCCTAAATGTGGTATCTTGTTCCTACATATGTAATGGTGAAGACTAAAGAGTTTAAGACTCAGTCAAAATTATGTTACTACTTTTGTTTTTGGAATGTTATAGTGTTAAACTTTTGAATCTTAATGTATGACTTATGTTGTAGGCTTTGATTTTTGTTTCCAGAACATTAAAGTTTTAAAGTTTGAACTTTGAAGTATGGCAGATGGCATATGATGTAGCCTCTGTTTTCTGTTTCTGAAATATTAAAGCTTAAATTAAACCTTCAAGTATGCTGCAGCCTGCCTCTAGAATGTTTGAACTTTGAAGTGTTTTCATAATATTAATGCAACTGAACATGTTATTAGACCTTTATATTTATCTTAAACTTTCATATTAATTTTAAAACTTATGAAATGTTATGTCTCAATGTTGAGTAAATCAACTCAAACTTTATCTATACAAAATTGTTTATATTTTACAAAGATTTTTATTTACGATCCTAAAACTATTATGAAGCGTACCACGACCCGAAATATCGTACCAATTAAGCCTACCCCCTTCGTACCATAAAATTTCCAAGTTAGGTACCAAGTTCCCGTTTTCGTACCACGTACCAAGACGTACCCCGTTCCTGGTAACTTTGGCCTAGAGCAGGGAATCAGTTAGCATTTAAGCATTATAACTGTGAATCTCTATTGCAATCAAACTTGAACAAAAAGGGGCAAAAGAAAACTTTACATTGATGCCTAAAAGCAAGAGGGGGAAAAGAAAGTAAGAAGATGAAGACTCCCAAGACTATCACTCAAACGGGGAAACCCAACTTTAGGTCTTCATTGATGTTTAAATATTAAAAGAAATCTTATCCTGAGTTGGTGATATTAAATATTCATATAAACCTATCGTAACTCCTAATTGAAATAGAAAACTTAGTTGGAATTAGTTCTTCTTCTTCATCCTGGAATAGACCTTAGGATGGTCTGTTTTCCTAAGCAAGATCCCCCCTCGGTTTTAGTCTTCTCCAATTTGAGGATCATCTATAGGCCCGACAGTTTATTCCATTGAATCTGAGTTAACTGAGGGATGTTCTACATCAGAAAGCAAGTAACACGTAGCAATATTTTCTTTGGGAATCAACTATTCATGAGAAATGTGTTCGGCATTCTTATAACCAAAAAAAAAAAATTCCTTCACCATACCTCCTTCAATAGGAAAAATCTTGTTATCTTTCGGCAACAAACTGAAGATTTGCTATTGTGCCAAGAACAATGTTGGAAAGCACATAGACCATGTGTTAAGAAATAGTTAAGTAATGTTCTCTAGTGCCATGAAGGAACTTCACAGAAAATCCAAGAATAGGCAAGAAAATGAATATCCAAAATATGACAAAATAGAGAAGAAAGAAAATCAAAGGGCAAAGGTGATCATTTATAAAATCTAAAGATGTTACCCATGTACTTGATGGCACAATAAGGTATACATCACAAGGTTTTTGTGCTTAAAGTTTAAAATATGACAAGATCTCCCCATGTTTGATGTAAACCTAGTTGATCAACAACATGCGACCTATTTCTATACTAAGCAAAGGGCATGAATTGACCTATCAACTTAGGATCAAATCCACCTAAAAAATAAAACATAATGACCTAGTTCATAATTTCATGAGTATTTAGGCAATTTCTTTCATGGATACATATCCGAGGATCAAGTATGGCATCTTCAACCCAATGACCGTTAAAACAAAGAGGCGAGTCAAATCAGAACCCTTTCCAATATCAAACTGTCAGGATGGACCTAAGGGGTCTTTTGGTTCGCGGTAATAATGTATGACCGCGTAATGAGATTACCATAGTAATGAGATCGGGAATGCTATATGCCCAGGAATGTTGTGGTAATTTATGATAACCATGTTTGGTTAAAAACTCATATTACGTAGTAATCAACTTGGTAATATTCAAATTTCCCAAAATACCTTTGTATCTACAATTTTGATCAAGTTTAAATTTAAAATAAAATAAAACTTGGGATCAAAATTATTAAATTAAAACATCAAAGATTAATTTTTGCACATTTTTCACAAAATAACTTTATATTTAAAATTTTGAGCAAATGGAAAGTTAAGATAAAATAAATTTGTTACATGAAAAAATTAATTATAATACAAAAAATTAAATTTTTGAAGTTGAAAGTATTTCCAAAATAACATTATCCAAATTTTTTTTTATCGAATGGTAAAGTATGAAATTTTTAAAAATTATTATTTTTAAATAAAGGGCATATTTGTTAAAAAAAAAATTTCAGATTACCATCCAGTTGGTAATTCAAGATAGCCACCTGTATTGGTGGTAATGAGATTACCAAGTTCCTTGGTAATATTCCAAGGTTGGTAATCACCGTCTACCATCAATATTACTACCGCCACTAATCCATAAGTAGTAATCTGAAAATATTACCACGTAACATGTAATAGGCGATAATGTGAAAACATTACCACGAACCAAACGGCCCCTAATTGTTTTTTGTAATCTTTATCCTTCAAGTGTGATCCAACCAATCTCCTCTTTGACTCACTGAAATCTCATGCATATTATGGGCAACATTATCTACAATGACACAAATACCTAGATTAGAAAAACATAAATTAACCGATAGATACTACCATCAACATTTCCTATAATGGATCACAATGGTTTGCAATTCCAGTTTGGCATGTCATTTAATTATTTCTTAGAGTTCATATAAGGTGTTGCTTCCAATTCAACATCACATCTTTGTAAAGAAAAATTATCATGAAGGGAATTTCAGAGATCAGCAAGAAATGAGAAAAAACAAGGAGGTAAAAGACATGCCAGTAAAGGAAATGCATGAAAAAAAAATCCTCTCTTTTAGCATACTCCTTAATTTCAAGTTAGTGATACTAAAAATGGAAATAAATAAATTGCTTACTATTTAATCTCCATATTCATTTTTTTCACTTTTGTTAGACAACAATTTTTATTGTTTACAGAGGCAATGTGTAGTTAATGACTGCAAAATATTCGTAGATGTGCATGAAAAGAAGGCCAAGATAAAAATAAAGTAAATTATAAGAAAAAAAAAAAAACACTGAAGTTGGAATCTTCATTGCTTTCTCTTCTACTGAATCTACAATGAGAAGGCATTATCATTGTCCAACCCATTGAAGCAACTTATGTCTCCTCTATTTTTTCATGATCCATTTGGATGTCAAAGCTACTCTCTGGCCTTTATATGTTCCAACCTCAATATGTGAGGTCATCTTGGATCTGATAGCGTGGTTGAGTGTTTGATCACAAAACCTGGGTTTGATCACTTCAATTGTAGTGTTTCTTTTACCAGAGGAATGACTTCAGCTCGTCTTTTCAGATCATGTTAATACTTTGTATATAAACTCTGTCATACTCTCCTCTCGTACCCTACATTATCATTTCATACAACTGTTTTCACATCCAAAGAATTGGTCATGGTTTCGAGAATTCCACCAATCAAGAGTGCAGTCATGGTATTCCATTGCAACAGAATAATAACAGAACTATGTTCAAGAATTTTCTGTAGGTTATAATTCAAATATGCTCTTAAGGTTTTTCTTGATTTTAATTATGAGGTCGATCCCTCTTGCGTCTAGGTAAGAAATATCACTATGGTTGTCTGCCTAGATAGATAAAATTACACCAAACCTTTTTTTACCATCCTTTCATATTGTGTGTTCTCATCTCATAAAACAAATCTAGGCCACTACTCAAGGCATATAATACAATATTTAGTCATAAAAATCAAACCATAACTAAAGCAAGCATTAATATTTGCAAGTAACCTAATCAGGATATTTACTTGATTCCTTTTGCACACAAGTATGATTTGTTACTTCTTGCATAAGATCTTGGGTGAACTACCTGAACAATAATTGAATTTAT
Source organism: Dioscorea cayenensis subsp. rotundata (assembly GCF_009730915.1). Lineage (NCBI taxonomy): Eukaryota > Viridiplantae > Streptophyta > Magnoliopsida > Dioscoreales > Dioscoreaceae > Dioscorea > Dioscorea cayenensis. The sequence continues at coordinate 21,504,303 of NC_052474.1, forward strand.
CTATAACAACAAATACTTTATAGACTATGTTCAAAATAGCAACTACTAAGCAGGAGAGCTTTTTTTCTTCTTCACTTAATATATAAAATAACAGGGCAAGAAGCAACTCCAGTTGTATTAATACAAATCATATATGGAATTCTGCCCAAAAAAGAAGGAAAAACAAGCAGAATGTATCAAAAGCAGTCATTAGTGTGAACCTTAGAATTTATGAAATCCATTTAATTTCAGTGACATGGGCCATAACTTCATTCATTAAGAAAATGCATACCAAAAATAGCTTCACTACTGGACCATGCAGGAATTGCTATAGCAGGTTCCCTCTTTCTCTTTTGTCCACCTACGGTCTCTAATAAAGATCCAGGCCTCAACTGCTCAGTCACTTGGATACTGATGGCATCTAAAAAGTTAGGTGTCTCCCCAGACTTGAATTTTGCATTTTTATCCACCATGCTTGGCTGACAACCAGAATTATCCTTCAATGGTTGCTTAGATAAGGGTAAGGAAGGAGAATTTCTCAAGTTGGTTGCGTGTTTATTTTTGGATAGAACACGGGTCAGTTGGTTCTGCAAATCAGTCAAACTGAATAATATCAAAAGAGTATTTCAAGCAAACATCATGAGTGAAAAAATTTAAAGCTGGGGCATCATCTAAATTGATCACTTACAGCTCATACCGAAAAAAAGCTTCACTTTTTTTATTCAAGAACATCTCTTTGTCCTTCATTACATTGCTAGGAGATTTACCTACAAAAAGAAAGTATTACAGTATATTTCCAGAAGGCATCAGACTGCACAATCAGAGGAAATGTGCATCCCTGAGTTTCAAAAGGTACAAACCAATTTCACCAGATAAATCCTATATCATACTCAATCACCTCATTTACAACCAAAACATCTCATGATATTATACCAAATGATAAGCAAAACATATCATAATGCAGAGAAACTCGCCACAAGCTAACTTAAATCAGTGATGTGTCAGATTTACCCATTTAAATATTATGTAATAAATGAAATTGAATCAAATCAAACCATACAGTGAAATTCTAGCAGATTGGCAACTGATTTAAATTCTTAGAAGCTATGAAATAGTTCTTAAGCAAACCCAGATAAGCATATTATAGATTACCAAGCTATAAAATAGTTCTTAAGCAAACCCAGATAAGCATATTATAGATTACCAAGCAATGTTACAAGGGGAACCAAGAATTTAAACACTAGATATAGAGTACTAAATCGACATACATTGGAGAGGAACTGCATCTGTTGTCAACTTGCCACTGGCAATCTTCACTGAAGCCCTAGCAGTAGACAGCTGAACACCCTTTATGCAGAAAAGAACACATGCAATTACTCTAATGTCCCCCAAGAAAAAGTTGAAAAGCAGAAATAAATCAGTGTGCACGAAACGAAGACTAACATAGTTGACAAAGGACACAAATCATGGCAACTCAAATCAAGTAAAAACAACAATAATAATCTATTTAAGCTGGCAATGCCTGATTTAACCATCTAAGTATGCATCAGATTCCCGAACAAAGAAAATAAAAGAGACATTGCACCATTTTCAGGGGAAATATGCCCGGATAACTCCATCCACATCGGTTGCAAAGACATTCAAAACTAAAAATTCTAAAATCAAACTAAAAACAATTAGAGACAACAGTGCAAAATAATAGTTGGAAAAATAAGGATTCTGCAACATTAAAGTAGGAGCATCGAGTACAAGCACCAGAGAAAACTATCCTTCCATTCAATACAAACTTCAAAAGCCCCAAAAACATTGAAGCGGAAGTTAAATCAAACCATCAAGTGATAATCAAGGAAAAAATAGAATTCTCAATGGCCTTGCAAAAGGAAATCAACAAACCAAAATCAATACCTTGGGAACCTTCCCTTTCTTCTTGAGAACCTTCAAGTGCAATCTCTGAATATAATGCATCAAATGATACTTGGAATGTTTCAAGAGCAGCATGTCATACACCTTCCGGTTCGATTCGAGCCACGCCATGATCTCCTTAGAATCCACCAGACTATCAGCATCCAATGACTCCAGCCACGAGTACACTGGCATCCACTGGTCTGTACGCTGAAACCTGTAAGGATGAAGAGGATCAGACGGAGAAGGGTTGGAGACCTGGGTGGGAGCCGGATTGAAGAGGGAAATGATGCGGCGGTGGAGCTCAGGCCGGGGGAGCGATCGGAGGGATTCAGGGAGGGAATGGAGATTGGACTCGATCCAGGAGTCGAGATCGGTGGCGGTGGGAGGAGTTGAGTGGGAGGAGAGCCAGGATACCGCGAGGTCGCGCCATTGCAGAGGAGGGGGAGGAGGTTGAGAGGTGGAAGGAGAAGGATCGGGGTTAGGGTTAGGGTTAGGGTTAGGGTTTGGAGGGAGGAGGGAGAGGGGTTGTGACATTGGAGAGGGACAAAGCTCAGAATTCCAACAGAGATTGGTGAGAGGAATAGGCGGCAGGACGCAAATAAATTAGGGCAGCTTTTGGGTTTAAATGAAATTTTAACAAGGTTTTCCCTTTTTCTTTTTTTTCTTTTTTTTTTTATGATGAATAATGCCGTTGAGTATTTATTGGATGACCCAAAATTTATAATTATTAATCTTGAAGAGTATATTTGAGTTGATTATTAATTATGAAGACTAGATCTTAGTTGTTTATTTTGAATTTGAATCTTTATAAAAGTTTTTTTTTAATATAAAATATATATATATATACGAAATTACGGATATTCTGGATTATTTATTTGAATACAACTTAAAAAAAAAAAGGGGAGAAGCTCTCCCATTTTCATGCTTAATTTTTTTTAAAATAAAATAAAATTCTTAACGCCAGCTAAGGGGAATTACCGTTAAGAATTTTTTAAATTTTTTAAAAATTTATATTTTTATACGTTTAATTTTTTAAAATACAAATTTCAAAAATATTTAAAAAAAAATAGGACGATCAAACATGCACCGGTCAAAAATTATTACAAATTTAGTCCGTTCAAGTTTGACGGTCTAAACTACACCGGTCAGTAATTAGTACAATGTTGAACAGTCAAACCTGCATCGTTAGTCCTGCTTTATACTAATTACCGGTGCAGATTTGATCGCTTTACCTTTGTACTAGTTATTGATCAATGCAGGTTGAATTGATCAACTTCGAAATAATTTCTGGATGATAAAAGTTTGACTGTCCTAATTTTAAATATTTCCGGAGTTTGTATTTTTAAAAAAATATAAATGGTTTTTATTTTCTAATATAACTTTAAAAAATTTAAAAAATTCTTAACCGCGACACGCCTAAGTTGTGGGTAAGAACTTTATTTATTTTATTTTATCAAGCAATTTTTTTTAATAAAAAAAGTCGAAGACAAGAAATTTTCTCGTTTTTCACTACGCATTTGGTAAATAATTCAGAACATATATAATTTCATATTTTTTTTAATATTAAAAAAACTACATATATACAGTAGAAGAAATATTTGATAAAAATATTCATTATGTATGTTTTATAACACTCTTAGTACCTCTCAATTTAATCTATGGTTAAAAATATATATATAATTATTGAGTTAGTAAAAAATTTTATTTTATTTTTTAAGTTTTTTTTTAAAAAAATAAATGTTATTCTACCACTAATCTCTTTTAATTATTTGCCCCACCTTTTTCATTTTTATTTTATTTGTGGCCCATTTTTGTTTTATTTTTTGTTTTTAGTTTTTAAGTTCTATGAAATAATTTTTAGTTTAATGTTGTTTTTTTACCATTTTTATATAATTTTTTTATTAGTATATGATGTGCATGTATAATATGAGAATTTTATATTTCAATTTTAAAACCATAATGAAATCCAAATATGTGATTTATTTATCAAAACTAATTATTTATTAGTTATTAATTATGTTTATTCTTTATGCAAAAAAAACTTATAGTCATAATGATTAAACAGTTAAAGTTTTTGACTTTATGTCATGTCGAGGGTTAAATTCTCTTTTTATTTCATAAATAATATGTTCGATGATTTGTTCACATTTTAAAATGAGAAAAAATAAATATAAAAAAAAACCATTATACTGCAATAACCTATTGATTTATTGACACCAAATTTCTTACACAAAGTGTTTATTTAAAAAAAAAATGAGATCAAATGACAAAACTCACATAAGATGAGTGTAAACTATGTATTGAGTTATTAATTTCACATTTGCGCACGTCGTTAACTTCTCTTAATTAGAAGAGTGTTTATTGTCTATTTTAAAAAATATATATATTTGTCAATTTGAAATTTATTTTCCATGAGTAATTTAATCATGTTTAACCCATAGTGATTATGTTTTATGTTGTTGTATACCAATAATAAGAAAATAGTAATTGTTGTAATTATCGGGGGTAATTTAAGAATTTAACATATGAGCATAAATAATCAGTCAATTAAGCAGCAACTATGTAATTACCTAGTTGGTAATTGTTTTTAAAAGATGAATAAAACGTTATTTAACTTTTTGTTTGCCTTTTAACCAATAATCATAGTTATATAGGACTAGAGAACTAAATAATGAACATGTAACAATTATTATATATTCTACACATTTTAAATTAACATTTTAATTAATTAAATAATCATCAAAATGGTAATATTCTTTATTTTTTTTATCTTCTATTAGTCCTTAAATTTAAAAAAACAATATTAATGCTTTCAAAGTAAAAAATTTAAACTTTTTTGTTGTTTAATTTGGGCTCTTCGCGGGCAATTTAAAATTCAAACTGAAAGATTTCTTTGCTTGAAGATCTGTATTCTGATCATTGCACAGATCTCGAAGAAGCCGAACGGTCAAGATCTTATTCGAGAAGATTCGTTGAGATCTCGTCCTAACCGCATCGGCTATAAATACCCTCCTCTTTAGCCCGCCAGTTTCCCACACCATTCGAAAATCTCTAGCTCGCTTCCTCTCTCTCTCTCGCTCTCTCCCGGCTTCCATCGCACGCTGCTCTCTTCTCTCTTCTTCCCGGCAACGATGGTAAGCTCCTCGCCCTCTCCCTCTGTAGATCGATCTATGGATCTCATCTCATGGAACGGTGGCATCTGTTTTCCAGGTCGTAGCTCAGAAGCTGAAGGAATCCGAGATCACCGAGCAGGATTCGCTACTTCTGGTAATCTCTACACAATTTCTATCTGGTTTCCTTCATTCGTGGACTCTTGTTCGTCATCTGGTTTTAATTGGTCTCAATCGCGTTTAGAGCATGATCGGGCTCTGGAATTCATACAAATCTCGTTTCTAAATAGTTTTGTCATTCATATCTCGCCTAATTTCCCCAGTTCTGTTAGTATCGTGAATTTTTGATCGGATTCTTTCGAATGAGATATGAAGTTTTGATGGCTTGCTAGATCTCATTTCATTTGATAGTTTAGAATCACAAGGATGGGAAATTTTTCTTTGTTTATTATTTCAGTAGATGTGGATTGGATTCCATCACTGCAGAATTTTTGTTATATTTTTTTTTTCCAATTTAGCCATTATTTATTGGTATTATTTAGACTCGGAATCTGCTTCGCATTGCAATATACAACATCAGCTACATTCGAGGTCTCTTTCCAGAGAAATACTTCAATGATAAGTCAGTCCCAGCTTTAGGTCAGGTTATCTCCCTGAAATCACTTATAATTAAGAAAAAATCACAAGATGATTTAATTTTTTTTACTCTGTTTTTTGGTTTACTTTAATCTCAGAGATGAAGATTAAGAAGCTCATGCCAATGGATGCTGAGTCCCGGAGGCTGATCGATTGGATGGAGAAAGGTCTTCACTCTTTTGGATTCCTTTTATGTTGATATTTCTCATTTATTTTAACTAATATTTTCAGATACTTCTTTTTCCCATGGTTTCCATATTTACATGTCTAGTATTTGATTTCAGGGGTATACGATGCACTGCAGAAGAAGTATCTGAAGACATTGCTCTTCTGCATCTGTGAGGAAATCAATGGTCCGATGATTGAAGAGTATGCTTGTGAGTACATCTTCATTGTATATCATTTCTGTTTTGGTCAAAATAGCAGCTGACATTTTCACCTGAATGGATTGGTATGACTGTACATCTTTTATGTTGTACCTTGCAGCACTAGTGTAGGCATTTTTTTTCTTCTGAATTTTATATCAAGCCATGGACCGTTAGTGTCATACATGAATTGTCTATATGATCATATTACTATATTAATATTAGTTTTTTTTTCCCTGATAAAAAGACACTTGTGAAATTAAGGTGCTGATCTATGTTATAAGGCAATTTTTTGGTACCATGATTAATTATAGTGAATGGTTGCGGATTTCGTAATTGCAAGGAAAATTCCTATCAGTTTTTTTATGTGTATTATTTTGAAATTTCTCTATTAAATTGGAGATCTATTGAACTTGTGGTGATTTTAATTGTTGATGAGAAGCTGAGGTTTATGATAGAATTGTGAGGTGTATGTTCTGGAAGAAACACCTAAAACATTGTGAGAACTGTGTCTGCAGTTTCTTTCAACTATGCAAGTTCGAACGGGCAGGAGGTTTTTATGAATGTGAGCGGCAGCGGGAACAGGAAGAACAGTGCAACTTTCAAATCCAATTCCACTGATATCACTCCTGATCAAATGAGGTAACCATGCTCAGCTTCTGTTCTATGTTTTTTTTTAATTCTCATTTCCTTTTACGTGATAATGTATGTGAGGTACGTCAGGCTTCTTGGCTGGAAAATTCATATGGATGATGGTGCTCTAAAGATTTTCTTATTTGTTTTCTCAGGAGCTCTGCTTGTAAAATGGTTCGCACCCTAGTTCAGCTAATGAGGACTCTCGACCAAATGCCAAACAATGTAAGTGAGACCAAGCATCTTCCACAGATGAAATTGTCAGTTTTGCTACAAAGAAGTGCACTGTGTTGTACAATCAGCTAATGCGAATGCTATTTCCTTGTGTTTCAGCGCACTATTCTGATGAAGCTTCTCTATTATGATGATGTCACGGTATGCACCATCTGTTTAGTTTAGGATGTCTAAATTAAGTTGCTTACGTTAAGGATGGGCTGAAGGCTCTTGCTTTTCAGTTGGAAGCAGCACTATGATTTGCTATAGTAGTTATGATGATCTTGTAGCATGGTAATAACTTAGCCATGTTTGCCTGCATTGTATTGATTTTATTTCCTAGTGACACCCACACTATCATTTGTTTTGTTGTTTGTCTATGTTCTCCTTGAACAGATCCTTGATTACTTTCTGTTTAGCGTGAGAAAAAAAACTGATGTTCTGTGATTTCATCTCTGCCTCACCTGATTTCCTTCTTGGTATTAGTTCAAAACTGAATTCTAAAATGTGACTTTTCTTTTATTCCACTGCTTCTGTACTTCTTCTGCTATTTGATCTTATGGTAATCTTAATCCATGGCAATTGCCTTCCATCTTGTCTACCAATGTAAATCCATTACCTTTATACAGAAACTTCTCCAAGTAAAGCTTCCTTGATTTTTGATTTTGTCTGCATTAGTAGCAGTCCACTAGCTGGCCAAACTAACTTTCAGAATTGGTTGCAGCCAGAAGATTATGAACCCCCATTTTTCAGATGCTGCTCTGAAAATGAAGCTAGTAATGCATGGGCCAAGAATCCATTGAAAATGGAAGTGGGGAATGTCAACAGCAAGCATTTTGTATTAGCACTGAAGGTAATAAAGTGAGGTTATTAATCCTGAAAATCTGCTGTGGCTGATTATTGATTGTACAGGTTAAGAGTGTCTTGGACCCTTGTGAGGATGAAAATGATGATCTTCTTGAAGATGAAGAGGTTAACTTGGGAGCTGACTCCATGCAAGAGGACAATTCCTCTTCTGATAGTGAGGTGTTGTATCCAGTTTTCCTTTAAAGTTGCAAGACTCAAGGTGTAAATTATCTTCTTGGACCATAATAAAAATGATGGAGATTCGTTCAAAATCAAATTTGATGGTTTTATGCTTTTGATAAGCAACATTTTGGTTTTCTACATCTTGATTGACATTAAAAAATTTTATTTTAAATTTCAGGCTCACCCTTGTGAAAATCAGTACTTTGTCGCACCTGTTGGTAATTTCCTTATTTCTCTGTGTTCAACGGAAAATTTAATATTGTGGAGTTTAACATATGTGTCTGATAGGTCAGAGATGCGTTGGGAAAGATAATACAATGGCCTCTGAAGGTCAGTTTTACTTTGGGAAGATCATTCATATTCAAAGAACATAATGGCAATAAGTATTATGTTTCGCAGGGGGTCTATTCTAAGCATTATATTGTTAAATCCCCTAAAGATTGTCACATTTAAAGGATTTCCACCATAGATAATTGGCATGATAAATTTATCATGAAGGCTCATCTTCTTAATTTTGACATTCTATGTTGTTTCATGGTTTTAATGTGTGAAAAGATGGTTTCTTACTTTTGCTCTCAAGTACATCTATTTCATGCTATTCCAGATGATACTCAAGATGCTGCTCAAGAAGATGAGCAGACATCACGCATGAAGGAATGGATTAATGCAAGACAAGTGACCACTGTTGATCTCACAGATATTCTTTCCAATTTCCCTGAGATATCTGTGGTAATAACGTTATCTATCTTCCCCTTGTATTGAAGTTCATTTATTATGATCTCTGACATTCTTTTCAGTGACGTGGTATTGAAATATCTTCTATCAATTCTTTCTTTTTGTCAGATAATCACAAATTGACCATTGAATATGTAGACATGCATGAAGTTGAGTTTCAAAACTTATGTGTAATGTGGTCTACCATATTTGATTTTAGTTTCATGTTAAATGCAGGCATTGACTGAAGGTAATAGACAAGAGGAAGCATCATGAGACACAATTCCCATAATGAGGAAATGCTAAGGTTGCCTTTCATCGTATGGCTTCATATATTTATTTTGTGAACAATTTTCAGATATTGTTGAGAGGCTGTTGAAAGAGGGATTGCTAACAAAAGCTGGGAAGGATAGCTATACCATAAATAAGGTTACAATAGCAACTGTTTCCTTACAAATTTTGAAACTTAAATTACCATTTGCTTCGTTATGATAATGAGTTATCAGGAGCCAAACTCCAAAACCTGTGGCGTGAAGGAAGAGGTGGATATGCAAGACATTGCAAAGGCTGAGAGGACTTCCAAAAGTGCTGATGCTGATTTTATGTATATGAAGGTAATCATCATGAGTTGTAAAACATCAATATTCATTTATTATGCTAGTTATTTTGTCATGATCAAACTATTTGTTATTTGTTTCCAGGCTCTTTATCATGCTCTTCCCATGGATTATGTCACTGTCGCAAAACTTCATTCTAAACTTGATGGCGAGGTTAACCAGAATACCATCCGTAAATTCATTGATAAGATGGCTCAAGAAGGATTTGTCCAAAACACAGGCAACCGTAGACTTGGTAAGTTTGTAGCACTGCTTTTGCCACAAATGTAGCACATGCTTTTGGGATAAGGCTTAACCAGTCGTTCATGATTGAAAATTCTCTTTCTGACTTCACATCCGTTAGAATTTGAGTTAGTTACCAAGACTAAGCTTTTGCAGTGATTGGTATTTAAGTAGAGTTAGCAATGTATTGCTTTATCTATTCATATTTAGGTCATTCAAATTCAGGAAATCAAGCAACCATTTGTATGTCTTTCCATATAAACTAAAACCTAGTCATAACATTTTACCAGGGGACTCTCTTCTATTGTAGTTAAACATGCACTTTATATTCTAATTGTTTCCATGCAGGTAAGCGTGTCATTCACTCAGAATCCAGCAGCAGAAAATTAATGGAGGTCAAGAAGGCTTTGGAGGGCAAACAAGCGGTAATCTCTTTTTACATCCTGTTATCCATTTATGCAAACCCTTGTTTATTTTTCCAATCCAAACAGGAATTGGAGCCCAATAGCAACAAACCTTTTGCTTTCAATGAGACAACCATCCTTTCCATTGGTAGTTGGTTATCTTTCGCAGTAAAAACGTTTCCTGATTTCAGTAATGATGTTCATTTTAATTGTGAAAATTTTGTAAACTATTTAAACTACACCAGGTCTCAATACTAAAGATGGATCTACTTGTGGTGTCCTTCACTCCATTGGATCTGATCTTACTCGTACAAGAGGACGATCAGAGACATATCAGAATGGATCAGTACGAAGTGGTCAAACAGCTCACACTCCCACAAGCAATGCTGAGGTTTGTATTCTTATTGTTTGAAATTAAGGATTCATTCACTCCATACTGTAGTTGCACTATCCTCTAACTAGCCATTAACTACAGCCAATTGCTTCTTTGGAGAGTGGAGTGCTTGGAATAGATCATGAGAGAGCTAAAGGTAGAAGGATCTCCTGCGATGGGAACGACTGCCGCTCCTCTCAAGACAAAAGATCACGGAAGGCTAGCACGGTAAGACAGACCCTTCTACTTCTTAATACAAGTAGTTTTGATCAATTTAATCTTTAAACTAAAAAATAGATGAATGTGATATTTCAATTTTTTAAAAAAAGAACAATAATAATAATACAAAAATAAGAAGCTATATCCGAAAAGTGACTCACTTACAGAGTTAATGGACCAAATTTACTGATGATGTTTAGTTGATGGACCAATGCTTCATATGGAGCTTTTTAATTATTCATGCTCAGTGAGTTAATCATGTTATGCATCAGTACTGTGAAGTTGGTAATACCAGATATTAAGATTTGATTATCGCTAACTGATGCAGGTTAAGGAACCTATTCTCCAGTATCTGAAGCGCCAGAAATCCCTACAAGCCTAAGAGAGATGACTCACTTTGGAGAAACACCAACTTTTGAATAAAAACATTTGAGACAGATCTCTGTTTTATAACACAAGTATTACAGGAATGTCATGGAAAAGTTTTGCTTTATAAAACTGGTACATGTAAAACTGGTAACATTTGCATTTGCGGACCTAAACTTCTCCCCATTTGTTTTGATGGGCTTGGTTTCAACTGCCCGTTGCTGGACTAAACTTCCTCATAAGCCTATTAAGTTCAAATTCCTTGAAATGTTTTGCTTATGAACTAACTAAACTTTGTTTTCAGGAGCAGGTGTACAGCTGTCTCTGGATCATGAGCTCTGGGACCTTCTCCAACTTTGGCCTCAAAATCTCAGCCCTATACATACATGTCAAGGTACCACTATGCATTATTCTTTTTGAAAAAGAAAAGATAAAAAATCAAAAGGTTTGATAAGGAACTCAGGATTCAGGACCAATGTCATCACAATCAGGCCTGTTGTTGTAGAACATGGCCTGTCTTCCCCTTATGCCTGGTACTTGTCACCCTTAGCTTTATATATATATATATATATATAGGTCTGCTATTTATTCCAAAGCTACAATGGAAGCAAAGGTTGGTGACGATTTCCCAGCCTTTTTGATTGACATGCATGGGCAAGAGGGAACACCGTCAGTGCCCAACCATGATTTATGCGTGATGCATTGCTAGTCCCAATCTTATACTCCCATATGGCTTGATCCTTTCAGCTAATAATGCACCTTGTAAGGTCTCCAAAGAGCAACTATTGTTTATGTCTCTTGGGCTCTAGATGTGGGACAATTTTGGTGACAATTATTCTCCATGTCTTAATCATCATCAATCATAAGCTTTATCTTAAGCTAACTTTCATGCATATCCTAATCTATTTAATACACTTGGAATTAATTCAATGCTTAAAAGTTAAAAGTATTATCTTTAGTTGTGATTCTTTTATTCTCAAGAATATCTTGGGATTTTTTTTTTTTAGATAGGGAGTAAGATTGGCTCAGAATTTAGAATGATAGGATACAAAATGGTATTATATAAAACTCTTTATTTCTTGGTTTTAGGACAACAGGTATCAAAATAAGAAAAAAAAATTTAGCTTGTTCATAAAATTAAGTTAATTTTGTAGTGTTTGATCCTTAATCCAAATACTCCCTCTGGTGGTTGTGTTATAATCATTACATGCGCTTTATCTTAAGCTAGCATTCATGCATATCCTTGTCAGCTGGATAAACATGAAATTAATTCAATGATCTAAAGTATTATCTTTAGCTATGGATCATTTATTAGTAAGGAATATAAAAATGAATTAGAGATTAGGCTCAATTTGTTATATTTTCACATAATTTTTGTTTCTCAGATTTATAACATAATTAACATCTCAAAATAAGAAAGAAAAAAAGATGATTCTTTGTTTTTCACTATATATTGTAGTATGTCAATTTGATGGATTTCATTCTAGAATGTAGTATCATGGCACTCCAAATTAGATTAACCACCTGAATTATGCTGATAGATGTAAACTTTTTCTTTAACGAATAAAAGAAAAAGTAAATAGCTTATACTTTTGACGTGTTTAAGGTAATGTATGTGTGTTTGTGAGGGCAATGAGCAATCTTGAATAAAGAAAGAGGTGGAACTAGTGCCACACATGATTAAGATGAAACCAACTTTTTCTCCATTACTTTGATCTCAAATGGTAATTAACTTACCTTTCCATACACGTAAAGCCTCAATGGCCCTCATGTAGTCTTGTAAGGGAGCAAAACCATGCCCATAGATCCTTCTTTGCACAATCAAAATTAATATTCCTTCTTATAAATGAAATATAAACATAAAAAATTAATTTTATTCATTAAATTTTCTCCATATAAAGTTTGTGAATTTGTTCTTGTGTTAAATTCCACTCCTGCATTGTTTGGTTTGTGATCTAAGTTTGAATTCATTGAGACTAGTTACTTTTAAATTTTATTACTATGATGAATCTGTTTCTAGTCATGGTAACTAATGTCTTTTATCATTTCTATCTGTTAATTTAAATTAATTTATTTATCTATCTAGTCTAAAATTTTTATATATAATCTAAACTCATTTAGATTATATCAAAAACATTATATAACTTTTAATTCTCTAAAATATTACAAAATAACCTCCATCAACTTTGTCCCTAAGATCCAAACGTAAATAATAAGGTTCAATGGTATAAAAGTAGACATACTTGGATATATTATTATAAGGACCGATAATATAGGGGTGTCTATAGATTTGAAATTTAGAGATGTCCACAGTAGTCGTCGGATAGTAATCAGACGACTTTGATCATCATAAACAGTATTGAAAATGCATTATATAGTGTTGCACAGTATCATAAACAGTAAAATAAATATAACATTCATATAAACAAATAACCGTTGGATAAAGATCCAACGGTTTTAAATCCAACAGTTTTTAGAGAATAATAATTTAAGGACTTACCTAGATTATTTTTTACCTATTATTATTATTATTATTATTATTATATGGTTTTATATGCTGAATAAATAAATAAAAGTTTTAGTTGTCTTGCCATGCACTTAAAGACCTTTTTAAAGACCCTCCCTTGTGCCTGAGAATAAGGAGGCAAAATCAGTGCATCCCTCTTTTTTTTTTCTAACTTTCTGAATTTTGAGTACTATCTCATCATCAAAACACTTCTATATATTCCTTCCTCTCTCTTCTCTCTCCAATTGACACTAATATCCTCCTTAGTTCTACAACTTTTTACTCATAATCTTAAGATCTTAAGATAAAAGGCAGGCTATTTTTGTCAATTGACATTATAGCAAAGGGTGTATCTTGTTAGTATCTGTCCATTTCTTCTTCACTGAAGCAAAAGAAAATGTACGGTCCATTTCAACAAAAACGAACCTATATACTCTTTTGTTTTTATCGGGTTTATAAACTTCGTATGTTTTATTTGTTGTTTTAAAGCGTCATATGTGTTATATATATAAAATGCGGCTAGCATTTTTAATACGAAAATTTTAATATAAGAATATCATTTTTAATATAGAAAAGATATGAAGATATAAATTATGGATAATTTTATAACTAGCTATATTAAATTATGTCAAAATAATCGTTTTTATTATATGTGAGATTTGGTTATTACATGACAGGATAAAAGCCGGAAGGAATATATATATACATTTCAGTACACACAACTAAAGATGTAATATGATTGCTAAATACTATACCACTTATTTTGGCTTTATATAATGATCATTTTTGATGAGATATCATTTTAGGTACCTATGACACTAAATAAATAAATAAATAAATACATCATGGCAATGATGCCTCTTGTTGTCCTGGCTTGAAACATTTATTTGCATGTATTTATTTATATATATATATTGCCAAGTTATTATTATTATTATTTTTCAAAATGTTTATCAACCGGTATAAAATTTTATCAATTGTAATATGTGACACAATTTATTGGAACATATATTTTTCCATTAATTTGTGTGATGATTTGCATGGTTAATTTTTATTTAATAATTTGAAATAGTTTGGATTTTTTAGATGATTTTACATGCACATGACCTATATGCATTTCCTCTCGTAATGTCCACCATATAACTCACAAGGCTTTAAAAGTTTAAGCACTATTAATAAAGCTATAATTGCAATTGATAAGACAAGAGTATCAGCTCTATAGAAAATATGCTTATAAATATCTCTTATCTTATACCTTTCTAAAATAACTATCACGTGTTTTGCATGAATCTCTTCTTTGATAAAGGTTTTGTTTTTTTGTTTTTGCTTTTGTTGTTTTTTTTAATAAAAAGTATATCTTACCTTATAAGTTATTACTTAAACCGTCATCTTTTAGTTAAGGGAATATAAAATCTCTTTATGAAAAAAAATAAGGTGGCGAGATATATATGAATAAAATTTAGAGTCAAGTGTATTTTTATTAATTTTTTGAAAATCAATAATTTTAGAATGTGTGTCTATAAAACATTTTTTTATTGTAACTTGAAAGAAATTTTGTTAGTAATATAAATTTTATAGCCGTTCCAAATCAACTAAAAAGATTATTTTTATAAGTAATTTTATTATATATGATGAAATCAAGCTAAACAAAACTTGTCACAACTTCAAATATTCCTTTTTTTTCCGCGATGAGAATTGAAACACATCAACTGAATAAGATGAAGAGCTTGAAGAGGAGGAAGATTGCATGACCCTAAGATGGTATACATTTATCCTAGTTTTCTTGTTTGTCTTATCCATAGAATCGAGCTTGATATTTCCATAAAGGTAAAAATTATATATCTTTGATCATGAAAAAGCTATGAATGAATAGAAAAATGATTTTACAAAAGAAACATGGAATTCTTTGCTTGAGAATAAGGGCATAGATTTAATCACTTGCAAGTGAATGTATAAGTAGAATGACATTGTACATATATAATAAGTTAAAAGTTTCCCCATAACAAACTTGGGCTAGTGCATAAAATTTTACTTTAAGGGAGTAGTGTGAAAAATAAAATAATATTAAACTTATATATTAATTTTTACAAGAATGCAATGAGATAAGTTTGTATTTTAATTTTTGTCATACATGCACAAATGCATGGTAGATTAACCCACCATACATTTAATGGTAGCATTATTATGTGGGCTAGCATGCAATGAAATATTTACACTATATATATTTATAACTTCACCTTCTTTCCCACCTTTGTGTTTAAAACTCTACTCATTTACTTCTTGATTATACATAGTTGTGATATTCATTTTTTATTGTTGATTTGATTACTGAAAACGGCTAAATCTCAATTTAGTAACATATGTATAAAATTATTATTTATATATAACATATAAGTAGAAAATATTATATTTTGATTTATTGATGAATTATCTTATTTCATCTGATATAAAATGATGTATTTTATTAAGATGATTTAATATATTTTGATCACGCATTTAATTGAAAAGCAATTTTTTTTAGTTAATATCAAATTGATATTTATGAGGTAGTTTTTAAAAATAAGTATTAATTAAAATTATTTTTAGGATACACATAAATTAAGGGGTTAGTTTTTTTCCTTTATTTACATGTAAAATTGAGAGATCATTACATACATTTAATTGACGTGAAAAAAAGTATTGCTATCTTACAACTCAGACATTGAACATTATATATATACACACACTTTGACAGTTTCCATGTCTAATTAAGTGTGAACTTAGCACCTACCAAATTTAACATAAACAACAAATTTAGGGGTTGCTGTTAATTCACATTTTGTCCTTGTAAAAGATGTCTACTAATTATTTTCATGAACAACAACTCACACATTGAAATTATAAATTAAAAAAAAATAAAAAATAAAACAATATATATATACTTTAATGGATTCCAACTAAATTAAGTGTGAACTTGCCGCCCATTTCAACCAACAATGAACAACAAAACATTCATCTTTCTACATATATCTCCTCCTTCTCCTTATTCCACTCATTGAAGTAGGACTTTTTGCACTTAGTGGCAACAACCAAACACCACATTAAACTAAATAATATTCTCGGTTACTAAAGTATTAATCAAACCACTAATTATGCATTAAACATTATAGCACAACATGTACCATCCTAACTAATCCCACACTCACATTGACAAAAAGTGCATCTACTCTTTGAACCAATTCCCTTTTAATTAATTTATTTATTAAAAATATTAATAAATAACTTTGTCATTTACATATACACCTCAAATTTTTTTTTAAATTTTATTACAATATATATATATATATATATATATTTGGTATCTATAAAGCGATGAATTACATATATATATTTTTTCTGGAAAGAAAATCAAAATTTTAAGGTGAGTTGAGGACTTTCATGCTTGTATTTGAGGAAAACACGGCAATCGTACTTACTCTAGCAAATCTCAAATATTTGAAATTAGGCACTAAGTACTCTAGACTTTGATTTCCACCTTAACAAACCAATTAGATTAGGGTCACAAAAATGCTTATTTTTAAGCTCACCTTCTCTTTTTATTTGGTAGAGTTCACATGTTTCTCCACCGACCAAAAAAACAAAGAAAAATACATATTTATGGTTGAAAAGTTGTTGAGATTGAATCTTGGTTTGGGTGGCTAAGTGCCGACCATGTTCCTCTACTTAACACGCGTCTAACACTTATTTTATTAACCACTTAATCATTTGCTAATTAATATTTATTTGTTAATTTGAACCACTTTCATAGTTACATATATATATATATGGAAATAGAATTTTAATTAAATAATATTTTGTACTACTAATTATGTCACATATAATAAATAACAAGAATCTCATGAATCATGAAGCATGAAGTTAGGAGCAATGTATTACATAAAATAAATAAACTTGGCATGTTGTAGGACAAAAGAGCATTATTTATTTTTAGTGGAAAATCTTCTGTCACTAAATTCATTATATATATATATTAATCCGGTTTTGTTTCCATTTGAAACCATATATTTTTTTCATATAAAATGATCTCTTATTATTAGATGCTTTTAATTCAACATGTAAACCTAAGTTTATACGAAAGAAAGACCATGTTATAATTTCAGGTAAATTATATTATGATTTGATAAGAAAGATTATAAAAAAACTACAAGAAAAGCATGATAAATAATAATAAGAAAATATATAGTATAATATAAAAATTGAAATTATGGGCACAGTTATTCTTATCAGAACTCTTTGCACATATTTTTCACTTTCTCATAAAAAAACAAGACTAGGACAAATATGTGATTAATAATTGTTGATATATTTATATAGATATAAAAATAAATAAATAAATAATGATAATTTATTTTTGTTGTTTTATGCATGTGGACAACATGTGTCATGGGCACATATGAACTACGTATATAGATATGTGAAAGTGGATAGAAAACGTCAAGAGCTCACACTAAACCTTTGGGTGGAGATCAAGTATGTATGGTTTTGGATATAGACAGATCACTCATCATCTGCCAATATCGACATTTATATTAATCGTTAAATTTTATGTGCATATGAAAAATGAGATATATAATATTTTGATCCAAACCGTTTAATTAATTTGTATATAAAATGTTTCAACAAATCTCTACAAACATCCACAGTTCACATATTCTATATATATTAAAACGTATGAATATTTTTTTAAAAAAATAATAATTAATGCATGTAATTATGAAAGAAAGAAACTAACTCTTCTCCATACTTTTCTCCTTTTTGTTTTAATCTATAATAATTAATCTTTGACCAGCATACAATAATTAAAGGGATTATCACAAGTATATCTATGAAAATTGTGAATTTCTGACTTCATGAATTTAGTGAAAGGTTCCTTCATCTGGTTTAAAACATGCTAGTACTTGATTTCATTAAAAATAAAAAATAAATTAAAAACTATGAGACAAAAAATAATCTTTTTTTGTGAAAAAACTTTTAAAAATAATAATAATAAAAAAGACCCAAATGTTTTTTTGTGTGCCACATAACCTTGGTAAGAGGTAATGCTATGAGTGGTGCATAACTTTTGTGTAAAATTTATATATTCCCCCACTATGAACAAGACCATTCCACTAATTAATGTTGTCCACTGGGACCATAGTTGATAAATAAATTGCAATGAAAATGGAAAATTTAGTACTGACTTTGAGGGTTATAAGTTGGGCTATACTATTATGCATAGTGGTTGAAATTAATGCTATTTCATAGTGTGATATTTCTATAATAACACAACAAATGACTAGAACAAAAGTTGTCACTATAGATAGACAATGTTGATCAATTATTTGTATTATAAAAATTACCTTTGTAGTAGATTATTCTTAGAAGCATGTAAATTTTTCTGATTATGTTGCATTTCTTACATGATTATGCAGCAAATTCTAAAAGAGGAAAAATTGGTGCTGTATTAAATGAAAAAAAATTTACAAAACATGCCCCAATTTAAGGAAAGATTTAGTAATGCCTTGATCCTTGAAGAAAAATCTATTAGACAAATATTCTTGGGAAGTCCTAATCATTGTGAGGGGTAAATTTTTTGACAGGGAATTAAATTATGATACTTTTTATTATGAGGTTAAAACTTCAATTTGAATAAAAAAGATTGCTCAACTTCAATTTTGTTTCACTAGAGGATCATCTATTAGATTCCGACTTAATTTTGATGATGTAATGTCAAAAAACTCTCTATTAGCATATGAAATAGAATTATCAGCTGAATAGACAGTGTATCATATATATGATGACAAAGAATTTCAAGTATATACAAACATCAAAAATAGGTTAGAATCTCTTAAGTAACCATTTAGTGAAATAAAATTAAAGTTTAGACTCCAAAATGAAGAAAATCCATAATTTGATGGTCTATCAAAAAATTACCCAACTGTGAGGTTTTACTTATTCAATAGAAATCCAACAAACATCCAAACTCAAGAATTCCAAATGTTCATCATTAAGTAAGAAAGAGCATTCACTTCTTGCATGTAACCATTCTTTCAATAACTTTTCCTCTTGATCTTGAGGTAATTTTGAAAATTTGAGATTGCTTTATGACTTTCTAATAGTTTAAGGTTTTAAGCACTGAAAATGAGTGATTGACTATATAGTTTTATACTTTTAAAATCACCACAAAGTCAAGCGTTCACAAATGAAATCCATGATTATAAACTACAAAGTAATATTTTATTATAAACAACCGAGTTTTCTCTGAGTCAAATTATGAGCAATAGTACATTGGTACTACTCGGTCCCTATCACCGAAGTGAATTACATATAATTAAAATAAATAAATAAATAATTAATTATTACAATGGACTCAATTCAATTTAATGGAAGAGAAACCACCCGTGATTCAATGGTAACTCGCTGGAAACTCACTACAAAATGCATAAAGGGATAAGAGTTTAAAACTTTACTCATATAATATTATTGATGCACTGTACATTGTGGATCAAGTATTGTTCATCAATGCTATTTATTAGTCATGATGTGGGTTCTCTGTGAAAAATACAATGTTTATTTCCCTCCAGAATTGTGTGATATGGATATTTATCTTTAAGGGTCATTAAATAAATGCAATTGGTGCACCTTTGTATATGCCTATCATTTTGACAATATTTGTTGTCTTTATAAAAAAAATCAAGTAAAAACTATCCTTTTAAATAAATCTAATTAATTTTAAGTTTATGCTCGAGTCACTCAATAAATTGAACACAAATTATTATTATGTTTTTTTGCAAAGTGAACCAGCAATGTTAGAAAAGTACATAAAAATAGCATTAATATTTTAATACATTTGTGTTTTTATCTTGCATGAATTAAAATTAAAATTTTTTATTTTAATAAAAATACTAATACTCTATATATATATATATATAAAAAAAACCTCAAAACCAATAAATGAGGAGTTCATTGGCATGAACTATTTCACAAAGAGCTTGGTTCCTTAATAGTCATCTATTTCCTTTAATCCAACAAAGCATGTGAAAAAGGTGAAAGGCATGACATGAGCATCCCAAAGCCAAGAGTTATTACTCTTTCTTTTGGCCTTATCTCTTTCTCTCTTTCTCACAACCACAGACTTAGCCCCAACGCAAAGGCAGTAGTTTATTTCAAAGTCTTAAGTCCTCCACATCATAAAAGTTAAATGAACATCATCACACTTGTTCCAAATCTAGTCTTTCTTTCTTTAGTTCTTTATTTCTTTATTTCTCTCACCCCATGACTTCATCTCACAACTTCTCCTTCATTACATTTCAGTACATAACTCTTTCTTTCTTTCTTCCTTTTGTCTTTTTATCTATATATATATATATATATATATTTATTTATTTGTTATAGTGGTGGTGTTTAAACTTTAAATTGAAGGGGAGGGAATGAAAGTAAATTCCAATTGTAAGTTTAACTTTTTTTATTTCTTTTGCATTAATTAAGAAATGGCAGTATCTCTTGAAGTGTTGTTTGTCCTCTTGGATTAGGTGGCTTTTTTTGTCACCATACTCTCTGCACTATGCTGTTTGTCAGCTCATTCAAGTGGAAATATTTATCACCCCCATCCTCTCCACTTCTCTCTAATTCAATTTATATTTATATAATAATAATAATAATAATAATAATAAAAGTTACAATATTCTTTTGAGATCCACAAACTCTAAACCAATATGAGACCAAATGTTAAGAAACTTCTCATATATGACCACAAATAAACTTTTTTTTTTATATGATCTATGCATAAAAAATCAAACTCCTTTTATATGACCACAGATAATTTTTTTTATATGACTTGTACAAAAAAAAATTAACTCAAAATCAGTCTAAGTAATCTAAAACTGTTCACCTATTTATTTTTATTTCGGTTATATCTAACAAAACCCATATCTACTTAATTATTATTTATATGCATATAAAAGTGAAATATCACTATGTCTTTTTATCCATTTTTTTTTATTTTAAAAAATATTAATTTCAATAGTTCTTATAGGGAACATCAAAATAATAATAATAATAATCTATACATACTATTAAAGTAGATGTATAATCTACTCCGAGAGCGTTTTAAAGAACAATTATAATTTTTTTTAATTAAATTTAAGTTTTTATTTATATTACTTATAATATTAGTAATTAAAAAACATTAATTACACTAAATTATTTATGTAATAAATATCCATAAATTTTTTAAATCCAAAGTATAAATAGTTTATATGATAGTAATTGTTTAATTATATTATTTTATATATATGATATTGTCTCAAAACTCCTCACAAAATTTTAAAAACTCCATGTGAAACCGAGAAAAATACATAATAATAATAATAATAATAATAATAATAATAATAATAAGAGATTAATAGATATATAGAATGATATTGAAATTGGTTGGATCCAACCAACAAGATACTCAAAATTACCCAAACTCATTAATGAGACCTGACCAAGTACCGAATTAGAAAATCTTCATAAAAGACTTATTACACATACCATTTGATTTTGGACCCTACAACGATCTTATTAGTAATCCAATACACCACCTCATTAATTCATTATACACAACTTGCCCACCAAGCATCCTTCCCTTCCTTCCCCCCCCCCAAAATTCTCAATAATAATAATAATAATAATAATAATAATAATATCAAAATTAAAATATACACAAAATTACATATTTAATATTAAAACATTTACAAATTCAAACATATTTTTTTTGCTGAGTTCCCTTCCCTACCACCATATTTTAGTCCTCACCGAATATTCTTCATTTTTCATTTTTCCAAAAAAATAAAAAAATGCAACTCAAAAATCAGAAAAAAAGCAGCTCCACTGCGCAAAAAAATTAAAAACTAAAAAAATTAATTCAGACCGTAAAAACTCTATCCTTATCTCTCTTTCTTTCTCTTTGTCATCCCATGGCTGCCGGCGGTGCTGCTCCGGCGCCGGCGACGGCGAGATTCCATCGGTCCATGGGCGTGCACTCAGCCTTATGCGCGAGCTTCCAGTGCAAAGCCTGGCAAGCTCTTGAGCAATAGTTCACTGCCCCGCAAACGCTACACCGCCTGAACTCATGCCGTCTCGTCTCCGGCCGGCCACATCCGCCATGCGAGCACATCCTCATCCCTTCTTCCAATCCCTTCGCCGTGAACCACTCCACCATGAACCTATTCGCCGCGTGCTCCTCCCTCTCCTCCAACGCCCACCCGAAATCACTCAACAAAGGACACACTCCTCCTCCTCCTCCTATCGCCATCGCCGCAGCCGCCGCATCCGGCACCGTCGCAAGCTCTTGGAGGTTGGCTTGGATCAAGAACCGTCTCCCTTCCGTCACGTTCCGTCTCACTCCATAACCATCCTGAAGACAGTGCCCTAGCTCGCGCAACGCGTCGATGTGGCCGAGAAACGCTGCGCGCGCGCACAGCGCCACACCGGCTCTCAAATCCTTGTCCGTCTTCGCCCCTCCACTCCCGTTGAACTGGATCACTGCCAACGCGTACAACGCCGCCGCGTGTGACCCCATCGCCGCCCTCGCCATCATCGCCGCCCCGTTCCCTCTGCTCCCCAGACAGTAGAACCGGATCTGAACCAAAAAAAAAAAAAACCATCAAATCGAAATCTCATCGTTGGAGTTTTGGAGGTTTTGGATTTTACCATTCCGAGGGTGTAACACGCCTCGAGGTTGCCGGAATCCGCACAGAGCTTCAAGAACCGGTGAGCTGATTCACACCACTTGCTCGCCCTAATCGCCATGGATTTCGCCGAAACCTTCGCCAATACCATCGGATTCACCCCCAATTTCTTCAATCTCTTGCACCTAATCACCAAAAACCACATCAAAATCTCAGCAAATTCAATCCAACTCCGAAGAAATACCCAAAAACAAGGACTGAAATCGTACGTGATAAGCACGGCGAAGAGATCGGACGGCGAGGTCGCCGAGGCACTGAGCTTGGAAAGGATCAAGAGCACAAGATCATCAGGGATACCATCAAACAAGTCATGGCCGGAACCACAACCATACTCCCCCGCCGCCGCCGCCGCCTCCGACGACGACGACAACCGGTGCCGCTTCCGGTAAGGTTCTCCAAACCCTAACCCTAATTTCCTTTTTCCTCTAAACGGGTCTTGGTTATCGGATTCGGGTCTCGGGTAACAGAATCCGCTCCGAGTTTGCATTCTCCGGCGAACTAATTAGTTATTATTATTATTATTATTATATAAGTTCCAAAATAACAACGAAAGAGAAACAGAGAGAAAGCTAAGAGGCTCAAAACGAGCCTCTATTTATAAAGATATATAAAGAGTTTATAAGGTCACTTTAATGACTATTTTGCCCTCGAAAATAGTTGAGAATTACAGTAAGGGTTTGGTCAAACAGGGTTGACCGTGGGAAACGAGTTTGGGTGAGGGAAACGTCAGATTTCCACAGTTACAAAAATAAGAAAGGTACAGTTACAGTTACAGTGACTTACTACATTTGTAATTTAAGGAAGTAAATGAGGAAAACATAAGATCTGGAATTTGGGAAGTCAGTTAGAAAAAGATGGTTGGTTTATTAATAATAATAATAATATTATTATTATTATTATTAGTATTATTATGTGGTGAAGAAGTGAAACGGATTTCAGTTAGGAATGGTTTTAAGTTGGAGGATAAGAATGGTTGGTTTCTTTTAATTTGGGATGGTAATCAGTCCCCGGTCAAAGTTTTGAGCTCACTGCCCGGTAATCAGTTATTTGTTTTTCATTCATGGGGTTGGATTTGTTCCAGGGGTTGAATCAACCTTTTTTTTGGATGAACTATCCAATAACAGTTACAATTCTAGTTTTATTATTATTATTATTATTATTATTATAAACTAATATATATTTATAGGGAGTTTGTTGAGCTAGTTTTGTTTTAGTTAATTGTAGGGACATGAAGTAGAAAACAATCATTTCAAACTAAATTTCAGTAGCCAACTACTTAATTGTTTATTGCATCAGAGTTTTGTGGTTTTGTGTGCAGGGTATTTGTGTACTGCGGATGGGTGAATTTTTAACTCATGTAAGATGATTAGAGCACAGATATATTGAAATAATAACTTTATATATACATACCTGCTGACAAATAATTTATCTATATTTTATAAAAAAATAATTTTATTATTAATGGAGATTAGTCTAAGCTGTAAAAACTTGGATTGCTTAAACAAAATAAAAAAAAACTAGGGTTAAAAGATATATATATATATATAAGAGAAAATAATCTAGGTACATCCTTATATTAGGGTTCTCTAGGAATGTTTAATCACAGCAGTTGGATGATGATTCAACTGCTATTTGTTTATATAGATATTGTACATTTTTTACTGCTCATGCGTTTCGATACTGTTCATTCAAAGGTTAATGTGGATGTTCTTAGATTACTTATCCTCATATATATATATATATATATATATATATATAAATCAGTTGAATGTTAGGATTGCATGTGGGAATATAAACATAAATATGAATTTTTATTGTGGCAATAAGTTAGAAAAAAAAAAAACAACAACAAAAAGGCTATGTTTGCTTGCGTTATTGTGATTTGAGTATATAGATAAACAGAATCCCTAAAAAAATGTTTAATTTTCTTATATATTATTGATTTTTCCATGTATTTTATTTGTTTTGGAACAATGCATTCATGCATTAAAAAGATAAGGAAAGCTAGGATAAGACTATCCCCACACAACCACAGAGGAATTATCTCATCAATTTTTATTTAAATTAATATATTAATAATTAGAAAGTTATTAATATAAATAAATAAACAAACACTCTTTATTATTTTTAAAAGTAAAATTTAAATGACTATTAATTTAGTTAAAAATTAATTAACCCAAATAAAAGTTTGGCCATTTATCTTAACTCAAGCTTTTTATTCTTGAGCTAAACATTCAAAAATTGAATAAAATAGTAGGAAAAAAGAAGTTTTTGCTTAACATATAATTTTTTTTTATATTTACAAATTAATATTTAAAAATGAATTTAGGCTGTTGCAATTCTAGGGTGCTTATTTTTTTCTTTTTCTTTTTTGGTTATCTTGCATTTGAAAAATGTCATTTAAATGCAAATTCTAGAGTGGAAAAAAAAAATTCTAATTTTTAAGGGTACATTAATTTTATTGGTGGCTATAACTACTTTAAAGAGGCCAAATAAGAAATCACCTTTATAAAATATTTCTAAAGTCTATTAACACAGCACCTGAATTTAAAGACCCCATGTTTCATATATATATATATATATATATATATATATATATATATATATATATATATCAATTATCAAGTTAATGTTATGTTTAGACAAAATGGTTGTACTTTGGCTTACATGTCTAATGTTAAAGTATTCTTTTTAAAGAAAAATAAAGGAAAAAATAATACAAAGAGAACAGTGGAAAGACATTCCACTCACCAAAAGTGGCAACTGAGAACGGTGTATTTATTTATTTGAAGATAATCTCACCACCAAATATATATAATTAATTAATTAATTAATTAATTAGTACTTAGTCAAGTTAAGGAGATTAGATGAAAGCAATGCATTGAAATAGTCTATCTAGGTTGATTCAAGAAAGAGATGTGAACACCAATGTGATTGAGGTCTTTGTTATAGTCCAAATCATGGCCAATTTAAGGACTTGATCAAGAGTTGAAGTTCATAAATATCTTATTATTATTATTATTATTACTATTTCATAATCTTTTATTCTATGTATTTTCATAAGTAGTAGGATGATGAGATGAATGTTTTTAATTCCAAGTTTTTTTTAAGGTATTAAAAAAATTGACCCTTAGAATTTTTCTGCCTCAGGGTTTATATTATATCAAAGTTTTTGGTGTCTATTGAACCAAACTTTCTCAAGAATATACATATACACACACGCGCACACTTTAATTTTATAATTCAAAATTTGTATAATTTAGCTGTTAAAAATAATATAAATATTTAAGAATTATGATAAGTGGTTTCATCCCTCTAGAGTTGTAGGACAGAAGAATTTTTTTTAAGAGGTTCGTAAATCACCGTAATTGGTGCATCTCTGTATATCAATCACTTTAACAATTCTTTAAATGAAGAATACTTGTTGTCAATTAATAAAAAAATAAAAAATATCATATAGTTTCAGTGTGTTTATCTAAATTAAGTTTGAATGGAAAATTAGTATCTCCGTAAAAAATCAAACTTATGAATATAATATTTTTATTATATATTATGGAATTGAAAAAAAAAATTAACTGAGGTTATTTTAAAGTGGTTATTTGTTTTTAAGTAAAAAATCAAAGAAAATTAAACTGGAATGTTTTCATAGGGCACATTAGAAAATGTATGTTTGATGTTATCGATTATTGGATTTGGTAATATATGAAATATTTCTGGTTATATTTATTTTGTTTATAAAATAAAAATATTTTATTAAATTAAATTCCTATTTTCAATGTTGAGGATGACCCAAAAATATTTAATGAAACAATAAATTTGACATATGTTACAATATCAAAAGAACCTATAAATAATGAAGTACACTTACAATTATTTGGGAAAAATTTCAAAACTAAACCTTGTGGTTGTCGGATTTTGTAAAAGAGGGATAAATTTTTTTTTTCTATTTACTACTTTGTGGTTTCTTTGCATGGAAAAAGGGGGAAAACGTGACGACGGTTAGTTTTTGCTTACGTGGCAAAGGCAAAGTCGACATTTGACATAAAAAAAATCTTCCTATGAGTTGGCGTTTGACTGTGATATACTGATTAATTTGGATGATTAATGTGCTAATTAAACACACATCCATTGTTGTGGGTCACTTACCTCGATTGCCACCCTTGCTCAGACAAAAAAGAGGTTATTCTTTCTAGAGAGTAAAACTAGGGTTCTTCAAAATTTGTTGTAATCACCAGCCACCTTGTTCTACCTACATGCTTTGATTAATAACAACACAATAGTACCCATCGAGGAAATCAAATAACTCTACACCTTAGTTTCCCTCTTCATGCTATGTTGCCCTCTTGTTGTTGGATCTTTACTTTGAAAATAATTTGAGGCTAGGTTTCAACACAAGAAACAAACAAAGGTGGGAAGAGAATGATGGATGACATTAAAACCAAGATGAGGTGCTAACTCATAGGAAGATATGTTTATGTTAAATGTAAACTTTGGCCTTGCCACGTAAGCAAGAACTATTAATCGTCATGGTTTTTCCTCTTTTTGCCACGCAGAGAAACCACAAGGTAGTAAATCAATTTTTTTTTCTTTTGTCCCTCTTTTGCAAAACCTGATAATCACAAGGTTTATTTTTAAAATTTTTTCAATTATTTAATAAGATTCACAGATCACTAAATCAGCAGAATAATCACTAGTGTAATTACTTTCAAGGAACACTCAAATCAATTAAACAAGAAATTCAAGGGAGCTCTCTGATTCAATCAAGCAACCCATTGAGGGATTCCCTCACAAGTAGGGGTGTATTTGAGCCGAGCCATTCGTGAGTAGCTCGGTGTTCGGCTCGATAAAGGCTCGTTCGTGTTTAGCTCATATTGTAAACGAGCCAAGCTTGAACATCATTTTCAAGCTCGATTAATAAACGAGCCAAGCTTGAGCAGCCAAAAGCTCGGCTCGTTTTGGCTCGCGAACACAGCTCGTGACCAAGCTCATGAACAAACTCGTTTATAAGCTCGATTGTGAGCTCGTTTATATATATATATATATATATATATATATATATATATATATTACATTATATATATGTATATGTATTTGTACATTAAGGTGTATATGTGACTATGTCATTGTTGTCAATTTGAGTTACACATATATGGCTATAAACTACTATTCGAAGGCTAAGCTCATTAAAAGCTCAAGTCAACTAGTTCATTAAGTTAAATGAGCTCATAAGATAAACGAGCCAAGCTTGAACACCACCAAACTCGGCTTATTAAATCTTGTGAAGAACTCATTTATTGTATAATTAAAAGCTCATTTATAGTATCATTTACAATTTTATTTGTAACAATCATTAATATAATCAAACTCAAATCGAGTTGAGTCACACTTGATAATGATTCATTAAATAAGTTTACTAAATAAAAAAATATAATATAAAAAAATAGTCAAGTCTTAATCAAGTTAGCTAGCTAAGTCTAAGCTTCGAATTTTTTTAACAAGTTGAGCTCGAACATGAAGCTCGAAAGGAGCTCGATTAGAGCTCGAGCTCGGTTAAAATAGTAACGAGCAAATCTTGAACATAAAAAATGAAGCTTGAAGAAAGCTCGGCTCGAGTTCAAGCTCGATTAAATAGTAATGAGCCAAACTTGAACAAGGCAAAGCTCGGTTCGGCTCGGCTCGTTTACAGCCCTACTCACAAGCCACAAGTTCCTCTGAACTCAAGTCAAGAAGTTCAGATCAACCCAAACAACAACAATCAATCATCAACCATCAACCATCTTCTTACGGTTCATTACACTCAAGAACAACTCATAGTAAGATAGATCTAAAGAAATAAGAAAGATACTAGAATAAATTGGGATAACCTCCCTCCCGTCGAGCTTGCCGAAGGAAACCACCAGAAAGATTGCACAGGCCCAAGTTCTCCTCAGCTCTTCAATGCCCTTCTTTACTTTATCCTTTGCTTTTTTATATCATTGATCCATCCGCATAATCCTTACCTACAGCCAATGAGACATTTCCCTACTTCATGTGTCTGGGTGTATGATAACCTACGAGTTTCCAACTTTTCTTCCGAATTCTCTCACTTTTTTTTGACAAGAGGAACAGACAGCCCGAAGACCCTGCTAAATTGTCAGGGGCTTGCACAAGCCTCGGTGAATCCTCTCACTTTTCCTTGCACCCAATAAGATTTTAACCTCTTCATGCATGCCTCCATTGCGTGTGCTCTTTGCTAAGTCACCCGGCAACCTTCCTTGCATATGATTCACCCCCTTTTGATTTAATTCTATTGGATTCTTGATGGTGTTAAATAGTGAAATAAATGAAAAATGAAAAATAAGATAACCATAAAATTTAATGCATGATTGCATGAAAACAAAAAATAAAGCTTGTAAGTTAATTAAACTATAAAACTAAGGTCAAAAGAAAATGTATGATGATTTTGACACTAGAACTTTTTTATAAAGATTCAAACCTAATAATATCATTTTCAGTGTATTTATCCTAAATTCACTATTGGATTTATCATAACTCTTGATACGGACAATTTCCTTGTTTTTGGAACTAGCATGAAAGTCACACAAGAGGTTAAATGGTAGATATGATAAACATTGAGACATGATATAATTAATAAAATAATATTATTTAAAATAAATAATAATGTCTTTAAATGAATGGGTGTGGTTTTTCAAAGTAGTACATCATTTGTTTTGGAGCCTTTGATCTTTGTATTCTTTCATTTTCAACCGTTGAGAATTTACCAAGTTTTTTAGCTTTTGTTATATTATATTATATTTGAGAGGATTTTAATTTATGTTATTCAGTTAATGGATGA
Organism: Dioscorea cayenensis subsp. rotundata; assembly: GCF_009730915.1. Classification (NCBI taxonomy): domain Eukaryota; kingdom Viridiplantae; phylum Streptophyta; class Magnoliopsida; order Dioscoreales; family Dioscoreaceae; genus Dioscorea; species Dioscorea cayenensis. The sequence goes on from NC_052474.1 coordinate 21,534,181, forward strand.
TTAGGGTTGTGAAACACAATTGGATTCTAAGTAATCTATATTTTATATTAAACATAGTATGATTATGATAATGTATATATATAAACTCTCCATCTTTATTTTTTTTTAAATTTACTATTACATTGTAGATATTTAATAATTAAGAATATTGTCTAATGACTTCTTAGTCTATTGACTCTGAGTTTTTTTATAGGGTGTTAATGTTATTACTAATAAGACAAGTTCAAATTTCAGCTAACACAAAATGAAAATATACGAGCACCGTGATATGAATTTCATGTCTGTGCACGCCCCTAATGTGGCTTATCTTCTTTATTAATATACATATATATATATATATATATATAAACTAAGAATACCAGTGGTTTTAATCTATAAGGGTTGAAATTACTTCTATCTACTTAAGTTCATTATAAACAAGGAATTATCTCATAAGTTATCGGCACTTTTTTACAAAAGTTTATTAATATTAATTATATCTTAGTTTGATTAACTCGAAGTAATTTTTTTTTTACCAAAAAAAAAAAAATTCATTAAGGTTTCAAGATTTTAATATTAATGAGTAGTTGAGAGAGTCAAGAAGTCTCACAAATAATTTATAAACAGAAGTGTACATAGGGGCAATGAATAAGGATATATTTGGACATTAAGAAAAAGAAAGCTGAGTCAGCCACCATTATTATTGATGTTAATCATCAATCAACTCAAATGAAGACCAGCTTCTTCATTTGCAATTATTGGACACATTGAATCCAATCTTCAAAGCATGACCCAAAAGTGCTATTTATTTATTTATTTTTAATTTAAAATTTAATAAAGAAATCTAATTCTTGATGCATGAATTTCCATGTGTTTTGGTTTCAACTTTACCAACTTCAATATTTTCTAGCATTCACACATCAAATGCTAACTATTGAGTTTAGTTGGTACCAAACATCAATAGATAAATAATAAGTTAATTACAATGATTATATATAACTGTTCAATATGTTCATCAAAAATTAATTATCTTATTTTACTTTATTAATTCCAAACAAGCACTGAATTATTTTTATTTTTTTAATTTAATATTTATGTTAAATTTTTAGTTGACTGATACTCAAATATCGATAATCATGTAATATCCTTCACGAGAATGAGCATTTGAAACCTTAAATACAAATTTTAATTTTAATCACTTCACAATAAGAGAGGATTTGCATTTCATTTCTCTCTTTTAACTCAGAAATTATGAGAAAAAAAAAATTTAAGTTTAAAAATTTACCACCCTAAAATTATTTTAGGTATAATTCTGCTGCCATATAATACTTTATCATTTAATGAGTAATGGCTAATTGATGGAAAATGGAAGAAAAAAAGATTATATAAAATAATAAAATTTGGAGGTTGAATCAAGATGAATGAAACAAAAATGACATTTTATAATTTCTATAAATGGAAATGATAAAAGTACTAAATTTATTAATAATAAATGTTGCAAATGGGGATGGAAGTTGGCTGTTGAATGCATGTCTTCAATCAACAAATAAGAAAAAAAAAACAGAAGAAAAGTTTTATTGGAATTAATTGCTCTGTGCTCCACATTTAAAAAACAATAAATAATGTAAACAAGTTGGAATTATTCATATTACATTTCAGAAAAATTTGCATGCATTAAATATTCTCTTTCTTTATTAAAATTCAGATGAAAAGATGCCTTTAAACAATGGGGATTTTTTTTTAAGAAAAAAAGAAAAAAATGAGAAATTCAATTCATAGACAAGAAGTTTGGTTTTCTTTTATTGAATTTTAATATTTCAAAACCACCAAAAATTATGCATTAACTTATAAGTTATAAATCAAATCATAGAATACAATTCAGTTATTTGATGTGAAGTATTTGCATCACATTTAAACAAAATAATCAATATTAGATTTGATGTTTGATAATACCAGCATCATATCATAGAACGTTGGGTGGAATTTTAGTGTTCTGTCACTTGCTCTCTACCAAATTAAGGGTTGATGGAACATTCATTTGATTAATTTTTGTTTTAATAATTCCATTCATATATACTTTTTTTTATTAATATATATATATATATATATATATATATATATAAAAAAGTGTCTTTGTTTTCTAAAGAAAAAATATCTAAAGAAATAACTTTTACAAAACTATAATTTAGTTTAGTATCTTCCTTAAAAGTAATTAAAAATTTTATTTATTAAAAAAATTACCGGCACTTTTTTTATGGAGTAAAGAAAAAAACGGTTAAATAATTCAAGTTGAATCATTAAAAAAAAAAAACAAACAAACAAATGCTAACGAGCATTGAGTAATATATTTTATTACACAAAAACAGAAACTATGTACATAGGTTAAAATTCAAACTAAAAATTCAAGTTAATACAAAAAGAGATATATATATGCATCTACATTCATGCCAATATATGTTTTAATTGATCCGTGCCAGAGTATCATATCTAACAAGTTAGAATAGTGCTCTTGCTTGAGTTAGAGGCCAAGAAGATTGATCAATTCAATTCCAAAAGATGATATAACATTTTTTATTTTATTTATTTTTTTTTTTGGAGATTTGTTCTCTACTTAACCATTTGATTTTGTTATTGGACAAGTGTTTATTCCCATATCTCAAATCTAACAAGGAACAAATCATTCTAAGCCAACTTAATGAGACTCCAAAAGATTAAAAACAATAGCATATCTTTTGACAAGAAAACAAATTCCATTCTTTGATTACCATGTTTGGCCACAAAAAGAAATGCTTTTTTTTCACTCACCAAATTAGCTCAAAGAGGTGTCCAAATTGGATAAGAAAAGATAAGAATTTGAAAGGATAAATCCATATCCAAGATCAAGCAACAAAGTAGTGGGAATATCTTTTGCACTCACAAGTGGAGGGCCTAGTGGAAGAATTGTTGCTATTCTAAGTCAAGAGTGAAAAAACTTTTATATGTGGGGTTATATTCCTTTACTACTTATTCCTCTCTTCTACATCATTGAAGTTAGTTGGGAAAAAGATGGGGGGTTAGAAGGTAAGTATAAAGAATAAGAATTGAGAGAATGAGCACTTGAGTCCATGGGAAAAATAAAAATAAAAAGATATATATTTATTTATTTTTATTTTTGGTAGATGAAGTAGAAGCATCAATCACCCAAAGTGTCATACTAATTGGATTGATTTTATCCAAATTTAAGGTCAATTCTCACAACATCCCCACTTGGTGTCCTGTGTATGACATTGGAGATAAACAGTTGAATGTGATTGATTATTGTGCATCTCTATAAAAGTAACTAAGGGGAATGTATCAAGAACTAATCAAGCAA